>NC_088414.1:35785200-36040357 GCF_034236695.1 Oncorhynchus nerka
AGCAGGAGTCTTGGGAGCAGCTGTAGCCTGACTGGGGGTGACTACACTGGGCTTCACTGGGGCTGCTGGGATCGCCTTGACTGGTTTCACAGGAGCAGCTTTCAGGGTCTGTGTTGATTTCTGAAACAAAAAAATATATCAAGGTATTATATCAGGAATAAAACCAACTCAATATTTGTTTTTATTAGTGACAAGGAGAAATGGTTTAATGACTATTTCTCAGGTGTGACTTACCTTTACAGTTAACTCATCTTCACTGTCTGAGTCAGAGCTGTCGCTGTCAGAGCTCTGTGTTTTCTTCCCTGCAGCAGGAGTCTTGGGAGCAGCTGTAGCCTGACTGGGGGTGACTACACTGGGCTTCACTGGGGCTGCTGGGCTCGCCTTGACTGGTTTCACAGGAGCAGCTTTGGGTGTCAGTGCAGGATTCTGAAACAAAAAATTATATCAAGCTCTTCAAGAAAATAAACTTGCTATAGGACAGGGTAGCATGATATTAGTCAGTTGTGACCTACCTTTACAGGAGCCTCCTCCTCAGTGTCATCACTGTCACTGTCTGAGCTGTTTGTTGTTTTTTTAATAGGGGTGGATTTCACTGCTTCTGCCTTGACCAGAGTTGCAGCCACAGGCTTGGCTTTGGGTGTCGCCACAGGTTTCTGGAACAGAGACAAATGAAACATGGCATGAGAACCGTGTTTCCTGGTCGGTGTCACAGACAGTCACTCGAAGCTGAGCGCCATTATAGAGCTTGTCAGGCTAGAGCCAAGGGGATTGACCCTGTCCAAACAGAGTTACATGACCATGGGTCACTGCTTCAACACAAAGGAGCAGTACAGCCCTGCCAAATACAAACTGTCCACGGGGGTGTTAGCTGTGAATTTAGAGGACTATAATAATATCTATGCCAATGTTCACACACATCATTACAGTGACTGGACGACAGATATGGTTGTCTGTGTCTCTACTGTTAAAGTTGATTCATAAAAAATACTGTACAATGGGTCAAAGGAAGTTCAGGAAGTCACCAATCATTGTGCTCCGAGTTTTTATTATATGACTTCCCAGCTTGTATGTCATAGAATATATTTCAGACTCAAGCTTAAATTTGTGTGAGAGCATTACTGTAGTCAGGTATCATTAGGATTCACCTTTTTAGGAGCCTCCTCCTCACTGTCTGAGTCAGAGCTGTCGCTGTCAGAGCTCTGTGTTTTCTTCCCTGCAGCAGGAGTCTTGGGAGCAGCTGTAGCCTGACTGGGGATGACTACACTGGGCTTCACTGGGGCTGCTGGGATCGCCTTGGCTGGTTTCATAAGAGCAGCCGTAGATGCTAGTTTCTAAAAACACAGAAGAGTGAAGATGGAAAGACAAATGCATGGCATTCAGGCGTTGTTGAATAACCATGCTATTACCTAGGAGTAACCATTACCAGTCCAATAATTTAGCTGAAATTAATTTAATTTACAACGATTCAGGTGTGACATACCTTGACAGTAACCTCCTCTTCACTGTCTGAACTCTCTGCTTTACTGGGAGCTGTAGGGATGGCTGGAGTTTTACTGGGAGCTGAGGCCTTACTGGGAGCTGAGGCCTTACTGGGAATGACAACAGTCTGAAATACACAGAGTAAATATTTCATAAATCTGAATTTTACAGAATGTAGTTATAACACAATTGTCGTAAGAGCCCTCACCTGTGATGGATGAATCTCATTCTCACTGTCTGATTCGCTGTTCCCGTCTACATGTTTTGAGGGCGTGGTGGTAGGGACAGCTGAAGAGGCCTTTGGGGTGACAGTATCTCCCTGGAAGAGAGGTAAGCATTCAGACACATGGGATACACAGTCAATTTCATATAATGTATATACCTCATTTATCGAGAAAGCCTTTATCCTCCAAATGGAACACCATGTTTCACCTGTGTGAGGGGAATCTCCTCCTTGCTCTCAGAGTCACTGTCTGAGCTCACTGCTGGTTTTAAAGGGGTGACCGCTGGTACAGGGGCTGATGTTTCCACTGTCCCGTTACTGACTGGAGTAGATGACAACTTCGATAATGACACAGAAATCGGAATGTCAGTAGTCCGCAACTATATGAAATGGAGCTAAATAACTATAAATACTGTGTTATATCTGTTTTATGATTGTTTTAAGCATCCTAGAAACATTTAACAATCTTCAATTTGCTAATCCAAACCTATTCAAGTCCCCAAAAGGCTGTATTGTCGTAACATAAATCTCTACACCACACACACACACACACACACACATATATATATATATATATAGCTCTGGTGCCAAGGCCCGACCCAAATCATAGCTCCTCCTCTATCTACCCACCTCATCCTGTGGGACCGGCTCCTCATTCTCTGGGGTTGCACCCTGGGGTGTGTGGGGGGCAGGAGGTAGAGAATCTGAAAAACAGCTGAGTAATGAGGAATGCTGAATTTACACGTGCAACTATGAATGCCAGATGGGGCGGTAGGTAGCCCAGCGGCTAAGGAGTTGGGCCTGTAGCTGAAGGGTGGCCAATTCGAATTCCGGGCCAGGGTGCTGGAAAAGGGGGAATTGATCTGGCAACTGGAGGGCTGCTATGTTCACATCCTGAAAACATTCCCCTACCGTCGGGCAGCTTGACCCATGTAGCTTTACCATAGTGCTTGTCTCAATTATGTGTGCCCTCTGAGAGGGAGGTTGAGAACGGAGCAGAAGAAACATTTTCATTGTTCGCCGTAACATGGACAATAAAGTTTTATTGTATCAAGTCTATCTTCTCTGTGGAACAGTTTAATGCTGTTTTTTGGTTGATTAAGAGTTTGTGAATTTGATACACTGTGAACATTATATTTAATGTAGGGCAGGTGGTCTGGTAGCCTACCAATTGGTTTTGAGTCCACATCTTCTTCTTCTTTGGTTGATGGATCGGCCTTAATCTTCTTCAGGGTGGTGGAATCCACTTCAGGCTCTTGTTTTGGGTTTTGTCCAATTTCCGAGACCCTGAAAATGTGTTATGGCAGCAGTACATAACAAATGATTTACCTTAAGATGCCATGACATGTTTACATTTAAGTCATTTAGTAGATGCTCTTGTCCAGAGTGTCTTACAGGAGCAACTATGGTTAAGTGCCTTGCTCAAGGGCACATTGGCAGATTTCTTTTCACCTAGTCAAGCTCAGCGTTCAAACCAGCGACCTCTCAGTTACTGGCCCAGCGCTCTTAACCACTGGGCCACCTGCCGCCCAAAGGCACATAGTACATTATGTTATATAGGCACTGCATAATGACAATATGTGCCTGAGGCAAACTAAACGAATATGACATATTATACTATACTTACTTGGTCCAACTTGTGTAGATGTCATGTAAAGAGGTGATCTCTTCTGGTGCTTCCATCTATAGGTCACCAAAAGCATAAATGCATAGGGCAGAATGATGTAGAGTATTTTATATGAAATACGTCTCTATACATTTTGGAAAAAGTATTGAAGACAACTGAATACATTTACAATTGCTGTAAATACATTTATTAATCTGAAAAACAAGTAGACGAAGATCATTTCGCAACAACGACAATGGTGCGCATTTCACAAAATGTACAGTGCCACCATTCATGGCCCCAACGTGTGTTCAACTGTTACATAATGTTCTACATCAGTTATGGCTGACTAAATCCAAGGTAGAGATTCAGAAAGACGCACCATGCAAAGGGAGGGTCAATTGCAAACATTTACATAAATGTAGGTTTATTCAGATACAAAATATTGAAAATAATTAAAGCAAATCTCACCTAATATTAAATTACACTACTTAAATCCTGGATAACCACACATATTTCAAAATGGTCAAATACACTATTTGCTAATATAGGTTTAATGAGAAGTTGAAACGAAAAAAAAAAGAGTTGGATAGTATCAAAACATACCTGAGTTACATGTTTTTTCAGCACGTTTGCAGCCTTCTGGTAACCATTCTCCTTTAAATGCTGATAAATCAAATAAAGCAAGGCACTATTTGATGCACTAGGGTCCGTTGAAGTCATCGTTTTAAGGTAGAACGACTAGCACAATCAAAATAATCAATTAAATGGCTTTAATCTACCGATTAGGAGCTCCTCATCCTCACTGTCTGCAGGAATTTGCCATGTACTTACAGCGACTACGCCCCCTTCGATGTGCATGATGGGACATGTAGTGAAGTGCACCTGAGTCTTTTAATTGGTCCAGCATTTCTCACTGACTTGACACTACCTTGTTGCCACTTAAAATGTGGTGTTATCATCTCACAATGATCTAACCATTCCATACATATAGAGACGTAACATATTATAAGCCTTATAATAGGATTATTATAAAGGCTCATGCATGCTTATAACAAGCCACAAAGCATTATACCCGCAGCGTCATCAATGATGTCAGGACCATGTGAGTGACATGTGTCCTGGGGATTTAGAACCATTGCATTTGAGAGTCAAATTCTTACACAATTATCAGCAATACATTACACAGTACACAATACAAGGGTGTGATCCCCTCTTAAATGTGTATAACAAACGAAACGTAGGTTTGTGATCCGCCCCGTAAAACCTTTTGGCATTTTTATGACCCACCAAATAGATACAATCCTTTTGATTTGTGGGTCTCAAACCATCGTTTGTAAACTCATTCCGCGTACAAAACAACTGGGAACTCTGAAAAATACGAGGTCAAAACATGACGTTTAGTGATCTTTATTTCGGAAAGTCGGAGCTCTAGTAAGAGGCCCAAATTCCCGAGTTGGATGACCGTTCACATCGATTTTCCCATTCGGTGCTCGTTTTTTCCGAGTTCCCAGTTGTTTTGAACGCACCAAAATCGGAAGAGATTTCCGAGTTACCAGTTGTTTTGAACGTGGATCGTGGCAGAGTAACGTAGGACTGTGCCGTCATAAATGTATTTATTGGTTTTCAATTCATCAACATACCACACGATGGCGTCAAACACCCTGTAACTCTCCCAGAAATTAAACAACAAAAGGCTGTGCAAAGGAATATAGGACAATATCTGAAACAGATTATTCTTCCAAAATGGCATTATGTTGGGTGTCAGTTAAAGTAGGAGAGGGGACATTTCAAAACGGGCTGCAGGTAGCCTAGTTAGAGCGTTGGGCCAGAAACCGTAAAATTGCTGGATCTAATTCCTGAGTTGACAAGGTAAAAATCTGTCGTTCTGCCCCTGAACAGTTAACCCACTGTTCCCCGGTAGGCTGTCATTGTAAATAAGATTTTGTTATTTATTGACTTGCCTAGTTAAATAAAATGATCACAAGCCCGAACACATGACTGAAAATGACAGTTTCAAAAACTGAAACTGAGAAGATAATGTTATAGTACAAAGTAGCCTGTGTTATTTATCAGTATAATATTAAATAATTGTGCTGCATTAACAAGAAACCCACACAGAAATCCATTCAGTTTTGTGCTGAGGGAATGCAATTTTTGTGAAAGTTGCGCCCCTGGATATTATTGTCAATGCGCCACTAATATCATACTGGCTATTTTACTTCCTGTATGAATATCATGACAGAACTGTCAGATCTGCTGGAACAGATGTGTGACTTCTAGTGAGTAGTTTAGGCATAAGAAATGTGATTGCTAACCACATGAGCATAGTCTTGTGATGGGACATGACATGTTTGCCTGTTGCCCTCCACCTCTAACCCTAACCCTTCCTCTGGCCTGACCACTTAAAGAACAGATTTACTAAAAGTAGGAACATGTTCAAACATGAATTATAATTGACAGCCATTCACTAAGACATATATTGGATTTCAAAGACCTTTTGACTTATTTTTGCGTTCTTATCATTATTTCATACCCATTACTACCTCATAGGTCCAGCAGAAGGGACAGGTCAGAAGTCACGTATGTGGACCAGTTTAGAGCGACACCAGACTGGAGTAGCAGGAGATTGTGACCGGCAGCTCTGGAAGACCCACCTTCCATCCCGTCAACACCAGACAATGACTACAGTGACTATTCCATTGAATTAGACTTGCGAAAAGCTAACTCTACATTTTTGTAACTTAGCAGATGCTCTTAGTCAGCTCAAGGATTCAAACCATCTACCTTTCAGCTACTGGCTCAACACTCTTAATCACTAGGCTACCTGCCACCTAGTAAAGGGGGAAATGAATGCCCATTGACAACTCTCCTGTTGGCTGTTTTTTTGCGCCAAGGGATGGGAGAGAGGAGAAAGGAAGAAAATCTTTTTCCCCCTGCAAAGACAATCTTACATGGGTTTACAGAGGAACTTCTGTCATTAAACCTGTTTCAATCAGTGTAGACACAAGGTTCCATGAAAACCTTATTTAACGCCAGAACAAATCCTAGGTATGGTTTGGTATTATTGCAGTCTACTAAAGACTAACACCCTGCTAGCTTACTGCAAGCGTTACTAATACACCCCCTCTCAAAGCAGCTCTCCATTGACGAAGTTTGCACATGCATCTACTGTCCATATTCTGTGGCCTGATACACCCCCACCTCCACAGAGGACAATGAATCCATCAATTCAATAGAAAATGAATAAAATTCACTCTCGTACTCTCTGTTTTGTTGGAATTTCCCTCTTCACAAAGATGTACAGTTTTGAAGTTATTAAAGCCGTCTCGTTATGAATACCTATTTCCTGTGTAGTGTGGGAGGGTAGGACTTTCAAGGACAGAAGGCAAGCAGAATGTTTCAATAACCTCAGTAACGGAACTATGAAAGGCAGCTCTTATGAACTGAGATTGAAGCACTTCCCTCTCCAGTGGACTGGAGAGAGAAAAGCAATGTTCAGTGGTGGAAAGGTACAGAGTTGTATAACAACCTGCACTGTCCATCTCCCAATGCCCAGGTGCACCTTCCTCTGCTCTGTGGCTTGTAACGAGGTTCTTCTAGTCTTGGCAAACAGGCGTTAATAAAGTAAACAGTTGCAGGCATAGATTTTAGTCAGGCAACATTGGTGGATTTTTGACACTGATACAACACATTGTGCTAAGACCACTTTTTGGTGGTGGTATAGCAGTGAAACAGCAAAAGTATACATTGCTGTGCGTGGACAGAATAAACCTTTGGTACACTGTAGTTGCACTGTGCTGTTAATATTGTGCCCAGGGGTATAGAGGGAAGAGCTTGTTAGGGTGTGTTTTTGATTTGACAGGGTGAAACGTTCCATGTGAACACACAAGTATGAAGAGTGCAGGTTCCTCTGAAGCAGACAGGTAAATCTGATGCTTCATCAACCTTACCTTCTCTGTCAAGCCACACCCTATCCTAAGGCATGACTTCTATAATGGGATATATCAGGTATTGCTAGATTACTGCACACATAGAATGATTATGAGGGGTCCATTGTTTCATGACTCTGCTCTCTAAGAGGTATGGTCCGTGATCTTGCAACCTTTAGAATGGAGCAGTAGCCACACCATAGACCTAATTGTAGGTTGACTGAAGCCTACTGTACAGAGCTACTCCCATTCGAACTTTGATACTATAGTTATAATCATGCCATTAAATATAGGATAACTCAGAATAATCATTCTATGAGTACACTAAAGGTTATGGTCTGCAAGGGGTATAAGGTCTTACAACCTTTGAAATGTAGAAGGGTTAATAGTATTGGCATACTTGAACACAACATAGGCCTAATTGTAGTAGGTCGACATTGATAATAAAGTTTTTCTACCTATAATCTGAGATTTTAGATGTACGGTCTTTGCATGGTCCCTTGAATACATTTTTGCATAGTAAAATAAATGGGATGCTATTTTTTCAATCCAATGGAGCCAACTTTCCTTGAGATGAGGAGCACGGGGTTTGCATTGTACCAGAGGCGGAGGAATGGGTCTATGAAGGGTCTTGTTTCAAATTCTGTGCTGAGACGCAGGCGGAGTAACAGCAACCACTGGGAAGGAGGATCGGTGGAAAATGGATAGATAGGCTAATTGTAACGTTCTAATGTGCAGGAGTAGCGTTCAAAGTTTAGAGCCCAAGTTTACAGAACAGAAGCTTGGCCATTGTAAACGCTGGACGGTCATGACGAATGAGAATCTGTGGCGATAACAAGGTTTCATCTGTTTCCACTCTGCATCCTTGGATACGTTACGCGCGTGTGGATTCGTTTAATTTCAAGAATGTGTGCGATACAGAGTGCGAGGAGTACTATAGTGCGAGGACCGTAACGACTCTAATGTCCAATTACAATCTAAAGTTGTAAAAATGCACGCAGCTACCAGCCTCTCAATGGTCAGTTTGCTAAGTTTTGGCTACCTATCCATGGAATGGATCAAGCCGAATAAAGAGGAGCACACTCAAAACGACCCCTCTATTACGTTTGAGCCCAAACAACCACCACACATCATATTCATACTGACGGATGACCAAGGCTTCAATGACATAGGTTACCACAACCCGGACATTCGTACTCCAACTCTAGACAAACTGGCCTCCGAAGGGGTGAAGCTGGAGAATTATTACGTTCAACCTATCTGCACTCCGTCACGCAGTCAGCTGATCACGGGCAGGTAAACATAAACCTATACCTAACGTAGCAGACTAAAAATAACCTAGTATAACCTCAGTTTGCGTCAGCATCTGGCTTCAATTTTTGAGCACTTCCTAAAGCCGACTTCAATCTGTCCATATGCACTTGAGCAAGTCACTTAAACATCGTCGCTCGTCGATAAGAGATTCTGCAGAATTAAGAAAATGTTAGTTTTTCTCTTGATCACAACGTTACACTTATTGTTTTATGAAGGCTACATTTTAATCTGTAATTACGGTGTACATCCAGGTGAGGAATTACAATGTAGTTTCCTAATTATACACCTATGTATTGATAAACTACATAAAGTTGTGATGCATCACATCATGATCAAGATGCAGGGTGCGTTTAGAGATAAATATGCGCATGTTAAAATGCATTCCATTATTAGCCAACTGGTGTTCCCCATAGGGCCTCAGAGTCAGAACAGTGCAATGCCCTTACTCACGTAGAGTGCTTATAAATGTCTCCCCCAGCGCTGGAAACAACTGTTGCTATGTAAACGTTCTGCACTAATGAGCTGTCCATAGTGATCTTCATCCAGCGCAACACAGAACAACAGCAGCATTTACTGGAAGTTCTCCTGCTGGCAGCTATAGTCAGTCATAACAGATGAGTTAGTCTGAAGATCATTCATAAGTCAATAAGAATTGTCATGAAATCTAAACAAAGTTGTTTTGTTTTCCCATGGGAAACAGGGTAAATAAACCCTGGCTGACCTGTAAGTCTCAGAAAGCCATTGCACAGACATTGAACCGGGTGTGAATACATATACAATAGAGGTGAGGGATACGCACATATTCCACATAGTCATGCACTTGGTGTACTTTACCAGGAAATAGCTGTAAATTGTTGGGGAAGATAAATGCTGTAGATAACTCACTTTCTACCCCAGGTAGAACATATCCGGCGCCGACAGAGATGGCCGCCTCGCTTCGCGTTCCTAGGAAACTATGCAGTTTTTTGTTTTTTTACGTGTTATTTCTTACATTAGTACCCCAGGTCATCTTAGGTTTCATTACATACAGTCGAGAAGAACTACTGAATATAAGATCAGCGTCAACTCACCATCAGTACGACCAAGAATATGTTTTCCGCGACGCGGATCCTGTGTTCTGCCTTACAAACAGGACAACGGAATGGATCGCATGCAGCGACCCAAGAAAACGACTCCGAAAAGAGGGAAACGTAGCGGTCTTCTGGTCAGACTCCGGACAAGGGCACATCGCGCACCACTCCCCAGCATTCTTCTTGCCAATGTCCAGTCTCTTGACAACAAGGTTGATGAAATCCGAGCAAGGGTAGCATTCCAGAGGGACATCAGAGACTGCAATGTTCTCTGCTTCACGGAAACATGGCTTACTGGGAAGACGCTATCCGATGCGGTGCAGCCAACGGGTTTCTCCACGCATCGCGCCGACAGAAACAAACATCTTTCTGGTAAGAAGAGTGGCGGGGGCGTATGCGTCATGACTAACGAGACATGGTGTGATGAAGGAAACATACAGGAACTCAAATCCTTCTGTTCACCTGATTTAGAATTCCTCACAATCAAATGTAGACCGCATTATCTTCCAAGAGAATTCTCTTCGATTATAATCACAGCCGTATATATCCCCCCAAGCAGACACATCGATGGCTCTGAACGAACTTTATTTAACTCTTTGCAAACTGGAAACCATTTATCCGGAGGCTGCATTCATTGTAGCTGGGGATTTTAACAAAGCTAATCTGAAAACAAGACTCCCTAAATTTTATCAGCATATCGATTGCGCAACCAGGGGTGGTAAAACCTTGGATCATTGTTACTCTAACTTCCGCGACGCATATAAGGCCCTGCCCCGCCCCCCTTTCGGAAAAGCTGACCACGACTCCATTTTGCTGATCCCTGCCTACAGGCAGAAACTAAAACAAGAGGCTCCCACGCTGAGGTCTGTCCAACGCTGGTCAGACCAAGCTGACTCCACACTCCAAGACTGCTTCCATCACGTGGACTGGGACATGTTTCGTATTGCGTCAGATAAAAATATTGACGAATACGCTGATTCGGTGTGCGAGTTCATTAGAACGTGCGTTGAAGATGTCGTTCCCATAGCAACGATAAAAACATTCCCTAACCAGAAACCGTGGATTGATGGCAGCATTCGCGTGAAACTGAAAGCGCGAACCACTGCTTTTAATCAGGGCAAGGTGTCTGGCAACATGACCGAATACAAACAGTGCAGCTATTCCCTCCGCAAGGCTATTAAACAAGCTAAGCGTCAGTACAGAGACAAAGTAGAATCTCAATTCAACGGCTCAGACACAAGAGGCATGTGGCAGGGTCTACAGTCAATCACGGACTACAAGAAGAAACCCAGCCCAGTCACGGACCAGGATGTCTTGCTCCCAGGCAGACTAAATAACTTTTTTGCCCGCTTTGAGGACAATACAGTGCCACTGACACGGCCTGCAACGGAAACATGCGGTCTCTCCTTCACTGCAGCCGAGGTGAGTAAGACATTTAAACGTGTTAACCCTCGCAAGGCTGCAGGCCCAGACGGCATCCCCAGCCGCGCCCTCAGAGCATGCGCAGACCAGCTGGCCGGTGTGTTTACGGACATATTCAATCAATCCCTATACCAGTCTGCTGTTCCCACATGCTTCAAGAGGGCCACCATTGTTCCTGTTCCCAAGAAAGCTAAGGTAACTGAGCTAAACGACTACCGCCCCGTAGCACTCACTTCCGTCATCATGAAGTGCTTTGAGAGACTAGTCAAGGACCATATCACCTCCACCCTACCTGACACCCTAGACCCACTCCAATTTGCTTACCGCCCAAATAGGTCCACAGACGATGCAATCTCAACCACACTGCACACTGCCCTAACCCACCTGGACAAGAGGAATACCTATGTGAGAATGCTGTTCATCGACTACAGCTCGGCATTCAACACCATAGTACCCTCCAAGCTCGTCATCAAGCTCGAGACCCTGGGTCTCGACCCCGCCCTGTGCAACTGGGTACTGGACTTCCTGACGGGCCGCCCCCAGGTGGTGAGGGTAGGCAACAACATCTCCTCCCGCTGATCCTCAACACGGGGCCCCACAAGGGTGCGTTCTGAGCCCTCTCCTGTACTCCCTGTTCACCCACGACTGCGTGGCCACGCACGCCTCCAACTCAATCATCAAGTTTGCGGACGACACAACAGTGGTAGGCTTGATTACCAACAACGACGAGACGGCCTACAGGGAGGAGGTGAGGGCCCTCGGAGTGTGGTGTCAGGAAAATAACCTCACACTCAACGTCAACAAAACTAAGGAGATGATTGTGGACTTCAGGAAACAGCAGAGGAACACCCCTATCCACATCGATGGAACAGTAGTGGAGAGGGTAGCAAGTTTTAAGTTCCTCGGCATACACATCACAGACAAACTGAATTGGTCCACTCACACTGACAGCGTCGTGAAGAAGGCGCAGCAGCGCCTCTTCAACCTCAGGAGGCTGAAGAAATTCGGCTTGTCACCAAAAGCACTCACAAACTTCTACAGATGCACAATCGAGAGCATCCTGGCGGGCTGTATCACCGCCTGGTACGGCAACTGCTCCGCCCTCAACCGTAAGGCTCTCCAGAGGGTAGTGAGGTCTGCACAACGCATCACCGGGGCAAACTACCTGCCCTCCAGGACACCTACACCACCCGATGTTACAGGAAGGCCATAAAGATCATCAAGGACATCAACCACCCGAACCACTGCCTGTTCACCCCGCTATCATCCAGAAGGCGAGGTCAGTACAGGTGCATCAAAGCTGGGACTGAGAGACTGAAAAACAGCTTCTATCTCAAGGCTATCAGACTGTTAAACAGCCACCATTGAGTGGCTGCTGCCAACACACTGTCATTGACACTGACCCAACTCCAGCCACTTTAATAATGGGAATTGATGGGAAATGATGTAAATATATCACTAGCCACTTTAAACAATGCTACCTTATATAATGTTACTTACCCTACATTATTCATCTCATATGCATACGTATATACTGTACTCTACATCATCGACTGCATCCTTATGTAATACATGTATCACTAGCCACTTTAACTATGCCACTTTGTTTACTTTGTCTACATACTCATCTCATATGTATATACTGTACTCGATACCATCTACTGTATGCTGCTCTGTACCATCACTCACTCATATATCCTTATGTACATATTCTTTATCCCCTTACACTGTGTATAAGACAGTAGTTTTAGAATTGTTAGTTAGATTACTTGTTGGTTATCACTGCATTGTCGGAACTAGAAGCACAAGCATTTCGCTACACTCGCATTAACATCTGCTAACCATGTGTATGTGACAAATAAAATTTGATTTGATTTGAGGTACATGAGCACAAACATCTGTTGTTGAGATGGACTGTGGAGAGCTGCAGGGTGAGAGGCCAGTATTGTGAAACAACGGTTAAGGGCTGCTTCATCTGCTCTAGCAAGCAGAGACCAGATAAACACAACCATATGAGCACCAGCTTAGGAAGATAACAACCATATGATCACCAGTTTAGGAAGATAACAACCATATGAGCACCAGCTTAGGAAGATAACAACCATATGAGCACCAGCTTAGGAAGATAACAACCATATGAGCACCAGCTTAGGAAGATAACAACCATATGAGCACCAGTTTAGGAAGATAACAACCATATGATCACCAGCTTAGGAAGATAACAACCATATGAGCACCAGCTTAGGAAGATAACAACCATATGAGCACCAGCTTAGGAAGATAACAACCATATGAGCACCAGCTTAGGAAGATAACAACCATATGAGCACCAGCTTAGGAAGATAACAACCATATGAGCACCAGCTTAGGAAGATAACAAACCATATGAGCACCAGCTTAGGAAGATAACAACCATATGAGCACCAGCTTAGGAAGATAACAACCATATGAGCACCAGCTTAGGAAGATAACAACCATATGAGCACCAGCTTAGGAAGATAACAACCATATGAGCACCAGTTTAGGAAGATAACAACCATATGAGCACCAGCTTAGGAAGATAACAACCATATGAGCACCAGCTTAGGAAGATAACAACCATATGAGCACCAGCGTTGGAAGATAACAACCATATGAGCACCAGCTTAGGAAGATAACAACCATATGAGCACCAGCTTAGGAGGATAACAACCATATGAGCACCAGCTTAGGAGGATAACAACCATATGAGCACCAGTTTAGGAAGATAACAACCATATGAGCACCAGTTTAGGAAGATAACAACCATATGAGCACCAGCTTAGGAAGATAACAACCATATGAGCACCAGCGTTGGAAGATAACAACCATATGAGCACCAGCTTAGGAATATAACAACCATATGAGCACCAGCTTAGGAAGATAACAACCATATGAGCACCAGTTTAGGAAGATAACAACCATATGAGCACCAGCTTAGGAAGATAACAACCATATGAGCACCAGTTTAGGAAGATAACAACCATATGAGCACCAGCTTAGGAAGATAACAACCATATGAGCACCAGCTTAGGAATATAACAACCATATGAGCACCAGCTTAGGAAGATAACAACCATATGAGCACCAGCTTAGGAAGATAACAACCATATGAGCACCAGCTTAGGAAGATAACAACCATATGAGCACCAGCTTAGGAAGATAACAACCATATGAGCACCAGCTTAGGAAGATAACAACCATATGAGCACCAGCGTTGGAAGATAACAACCATATGAGCACCAGTTTAGGAAGACAACAACCATATGAGCACCAGAGGGGGCCGTTAGATAAAGGGGCTCATTCAGACCAAGTGTGGGTCGTAGGAGGAAGGGGCTCATTCAGACCCAGTGTGGGTCGTGGGAGGAAGGGGCTTATTCAGACCCAGTGTGGGTCGTGAGGGAAGGGCTCATTCAGAATCACTGTGGGTCGTAGGAGGAAGGGGCTCATTCAGACCCAGTGTGGGTCATGAAAGGAAGGGGCTCATTCAGAATCACTGTGGGTCGTAGGAGGAAGGGGCTCATTCAGAACCAGTGTGGGTCGTGAGGGAAGGGCTCATTCAGAATCAGTGTGGGTCGTAAGAGGAAGGGGCTTATTCAGACTCAGTGTTGGTCGTTGGAAGAAGGGGCTCATTCAGACCCAGTGTGGGTCGTAGGAGGAAGGGGCTCATTCAGAACAAGTGTGGGTCGTAGGAGGAAGGGGCTCATTCAGAATCACTGTGGGTCGTAGGAGGAAGGGGTTAATTCAGAACCAGTGTGGGTCGTAAGGGAAGGGCTCATTCAGAATCAGTGTGGGTCGTAGGAGGAAGGAGCTCATTCAGATCCAGTGTGGGTCGTAGGAGGAAGGCGCTCATTCATACTCAATTTGGGTTGTGAGAGGAAGGGGATCATTCAGACTCAGTGTGGATCGCAGGAGGAAGTGGATGATTCAGACTCAGTGTGGATCGCAGGAGGAAGGGGATGATTCAGACTCAGTGTGGATCGCAGGAGGAAGGGGGTCATTCAGACTCAGTGTGGATCATGGGAGGAAGGGGATCATTCAGACTCAGTGTGGGTCATGGGAGGAAGGGGCTCATTTGACTCAGTGCGGGTCGTATATGGGAAGGGGCTTGCCTGAAGGAAGTAGAGTGTGTCTGCATGCTTACTGAAGTGCAGACCACCCAAATATCAGACCATGCAAATAACCTGGGCGGCCAGTCAACAGTTATACAGGGACAAGGTACAAGTGTTTTAACGTTGTATAATGTAACTGAAGTACTACACGCTACTAAAAATAGGGAAATGTTCAAGGTTTATGAAAAATGCTATATATTTTTTTATGTAGAATGGTTTGGTATTTCTGTTAGTGGCATCAGCACAGACATCGTAGTGTTTATTATAGTTCAGTAGGGGGCTATACTTGTTCTTCATATTTCTGCAACATTCCTTTTCTCACCCGTAACACTCTTAGAAAAAAATGTGCTATCTAGAACCTAAAAGGATTCTTTGACTGTACCCAGATGAGAACCCTTTGAAGAATAATTTTTGGTTCCAGGTAGAACCCTTTCGGTTCCAGGTAGAACTCTTTTGGTTCCAGGTAGAACTCTTTTGGGTTCCATTCAGAACCCTTTCCACAGAGGTTATCATATAGGAACAGCCAAATAATATTTTTGAACTCCTTTTTTTCAGTGTATCCTCACACAGTATGCCAGTAATGCCCTTCTCCTTCCATTTAAGCAGACTCCTGGCAGAAAACAAACGCTTATGTTTACATGAGTGGTTCCTTAAAGACTAATTGACTTCATTAGTTGCCTTTTATGGCTTGAAAGCTGTAGTCAGGCTGTAAAACAAGCTTTGTCAACCACACTGTAATTAAGTGGTTGGTAGAGCACAAACTACTTATCTGTAATGACAGAGTATCTTCAGTAAGGCTGTTCTCAGCATCATGACTATATTTTGGAATCAGTTCCAGCTGAACGTGTTTTGTACATAATCAATGAGGATGATTAAGATTTGTTATTGGATATTATTTCTCTTTACACAGATACCAAATCCACACAGGCCTTCAGCATTCCATCATCCGGCCTCGACAGCCCAACTGCCTCCCCCTAGACATGACCACACTCCCACAGCGACTGCAGGAAGCAGGGTACGCTACTCACATGGTGGGCAAATGGCATCTTGGCTTCTACAGGAAGGAGTGTCTGCCCACACGCAGAGGCTTCCACAGCTACTTTGGCTCTCTGACGGGCAGTGTGGACTACTACACGTATGGTTCCTGTGACGGACCAGGCCTGTGTGGCTACGACCTCCACGAGGGGGAGACCGTGGCCTGGGGCCGTGGAGGCAAGTTCTCCACCCACCTCTACACACAGAGGGTACGCAAGATCCTGTCCACTCACGACCCGTCCCGCCAGCCCCTCTTCATGTTCCTCTCCCTCCAGGCTGTCCACACGCCCCTTCAGTCACCCAAGGCCTACATCTACCCCTACCGCGGGATGGGGAACGTAGCCAGAAGGAAGTACGCAGCCTTGGTGTCCATCGTAGACGAGGCTGTACGCAATGTCACCTACGCTCTGCGCAAGTACGGCTACTACCGCAACAGTGTGCTCATCTTCTCCACTGACAACGGTGCCCAGCCGTTCACTGGGGGGAGTAACTGGCCCCTACGGGGACGTAAGGGGACCTACTGGGAGGGAGGTGTCCGTGGGGTGGGCTTCGTACACAGCCCACTGCTGCGTAACAAGCGGAGGGTCTCCAAGGCCCTCATGCACATCACTGACTGGTATCCAACCCTGGTGGGTCTGGCTGGGGGTAACATGTCACTGACTGAGGGTCTGGATGGCTACAATGTGTGGCCAACCATCAGTGAAGGCAAAGAGTCTCCACGCCTGGAGATACTCCATAACATTGACCCGCTCCATCGGCGCACTGGCCTGCCCCCATCTGGTTCTGGGCAGGAGGCCCAGCATTTGTGGGACACCACGGTCCAGGCTGCCATCCGGGTGGGGGACTGGAAGCTGCTAACAGGGGACCCGGGCCATGGAGACTGGGTCCCACCACAGGTACTGGCCAACTTCCCCGGCAGCTGGTGGACCCTGGAGCGGAACACTGGAGGAACAGGGAAGTCTGTGTGGCTCTTTAACATTACAGGAGACCCCTATGAACGCAGTGACCTGGCGCTGCAGAGGCCTGATGTGGTCAAACAGCTGTTAGCACGTCTGGCCTACTACAACCGCACTGCCGTCCCGGTCCGGTTCCCAACTGACGACCCCCGGGCCAACCCAGACCGCAACGGGGGAGCCTGGGTACCCTGGGTGGGGGGGGACGAAGACGAGCAGAAATGGAACGGGGTCTACAAAAAGGAGAGGAATAAAAGGAAGAAGAAATGCAAGCTGGGTAAACTGAGATCCTTTTTCAAGAAACTGAATACAAGGATAATGTCCAATAGAATATGAGCTGGGAAAGTGAATGACACTCAGTCACATGTAGCCTTCATCAGGGTTGGGTAGGTAACTTTCTACATGTAATCTGTTACTCCCCAATCCTGACTATACATTTAACACTGCAACAATATTCTGAGCCAGCAATATCCGTTTTCACACCTGTGTGTGCTTGTGAAAAGGGAAAATGATATTTACTATTGTGCATCTCTTTGTCTGTGCCTTTAGATGTTTTTGGATGTAAGACTATTGTGTTCTATGGTATTTGTTAAATGTTCCACTACATCTATACGTAGTGTGTAGCTAAGTGAATTGAACATGCTGCATGTATACTTTGACCTACTCAATTGTGGGTTAATGGACTACTAATTAACTGACCTGTCATGGGAATGTTTTTGAGAATGTCTAAGAAATGAAACAACTTCTTTTTTGTTGTTGTTGATAACCACAGCTAGGGCCTACTCTAGGGTTCCCCAACTGGTGGCCCGCGGAACGAATTTGGCCCGCATGTGATTTTATTTGGCACCCCAAGTATTCTGAGCCCAAAGAAATATATATATATATTTAGAATTTTGTTATCTATCTTTTTACATTTTCTTTTACTGTTGGACATAAAATACTGTAAAAACATCAGACAATCAGCTTGAAGTGGTTTTCATTATGGAAATCTGTTCCAAAGTATTCCAACGCATAATAGAGATATATATGTGATTGTATACAAATGTAAGCAAGGTTTGAAATGTAAATGTTTTAGTCAAATATTATATCTGTCTGGGCCGATTGCGGTCAATTTGCAGTCAAAAAATGATTTGTAATTATGTTCCAACCCCCTGACCCTCCACTCAAGAACAAAATGGTCCCATGACTGAATCTAGTTAATTCAGCCTACTCCCTCTACACACTGTAAATAATGTATTCACCAACCTCTTAGACTCTGCTCTCCCTCTTCAGATTTCCCTCAACACTGCATGACACAAGCTTTCAGGAAGAACTCCAAGAAAACTACTCTTGTTGTCAAAGTATTACAGTGTTACAGTGGCTTTCAAAAACACTTGAAGATTGTAAGAGGAGCAGCTGCAGAGAGACTCATCATCTCAGAAAATAGTTAATGATATCTCTGAATCTGAGGCATCCAAGAAAAACAAAATGTCCAGGAAAAATGCTTGGGCCATTATCTCTTAACTGTTCAGTAAAGCAGATGTTTGTCTCCATACGGGAACTATGGAGAGGGCAGACGTCTCCTGGAATAGAAGACGAAGAGATGACAGACGATCTCTGTCCAGCTGTGTGTGTGTGTGTGTGTGTGTGTGTGTGTGTGTGTGTGTGTATGTGTGTGTGTGTGTGTGTGTGTGTGTGTGTGTGTGTGTGTGTGTGTGTGTGTGTGTGTGTGTGTGTATGTGTGTGTGTGTGTGTGTGTGTGTGTGTGTGTGTGTGTGTGTGTGTGTGTGTGTGTGTGTGTGTGTGTGTGTATGTGTGTGTGTGTGTGTGTGTGTGTGTGTGTGTGCGTGTGAGAGAGAGAGAGGGGGTAAATTGGAGCGGGAGAGAGATAGAGATAGGACAAGTGCATTTATTAAAGACTATAATGCATCTAAAGTGAACCAAGGCTGACTCACTGGCCATTACTACTGTCTGATTAATGACATGGACAGATCTTAATGCACATTATTTGGTCTTTTCACAGTAATGTGAATCTCATAGAGATGACTCTACATAGAGTTAATGGGAGATATTTCCATTTTAGGCCATTTACTCCCCATTCTACTTAACCATGGAGTTTATTGCACTGTCTATTTTGTGCTACCTGAAGAGCTTTTACTATGTGATCTACAATCCTCCCGTGACCTTTACCAGTATGAAAAGGAGCATTGACAAGTGTAAATGTTCATTTTTTAAACTTTAGTTTATTTAGTAAATATTTTCTTAAAACTGCATTGTTGGTTAAGGGCTTGTAAGTAAGCATATCACATTAAGGTCTCCACCTGTTGTATTCAGCACATTGTTGGTTAAGGGCTTGTAAGTAGTATATCACATTAAGGTCTACCTACACCTGTTGTATTCAGCACATTGTTGGTTAAGGGCTTGTAAGTAGTATTTCACATTAAGGTCTACACCTGTTGTATTCAGCACATTGTTGGTTAAGGGCTTGTCATTAGTATTTGAATTAAGGTCTACAGCTAAGAGAAATGTTGATGTGGTAGAGGACATTGTTGGTTAAGGGCTTGTAAGTAGTATTTCACAAAAGGTCTTGTCACCTGTTGTATTCACAATGCATTGTTGGTTAAGGGCTTGTAAGATGATGTCACATTAAGGTGACCTATTCACCTGATTTATTCAGCACATTGTTGGTTAAGGGCTTGTAAGTAGTATTTCACATTAAGGTCTCCACCTGTTGTACTCAGACACATTTTTTACAGGGCTTGTATTTGGATAGTTTCACATTAAGGAACACCTACCTACCTGTTGTATTCAGCACATTGTTGGTTAAGGGCTTTTTGTATTTCACATTAACCACCTGTTGTATTCAGGGCATTGTTGGTTAAGGTGTAAAAAGTATTTCACATTAAGGATGCTGGCCCACCTGTTGATCCAATGCTTCCCACATTGTTGGTTAAGGGCTTGTAAGTAGTATGTCCATTTTGGGTGGGGGGACCATTGTTGTATTCAGCACAGGAAACTGTTGAGTGCTTGTAAAAACACAGCAGTGTTGCAGTTCTGGACACAAACAGTGCGCATTGTTGGTTAAGGGCACCTAACTACCATACCCCTTCAAAGGTCTCCACTTGTATTCAGCAATTGTTGGTTATTTTGTATTTCACATTAAGGTCACCACCTGTTGTATTCAGCACATTGTTGGTTAAGGGCTTGTAAAAATTTCACATTAAGGTCTCCACCTGTTGTCATTACACTGATTAAGGGCTTGTAAGTAGTATTTGACATATAAGGGATCCTAGCCTGTCACCTGTATTCAGCACATTGTTGGTTAAGTCTTTGTCTTGGAAAGAGCAGGTGTTCACCTGTTGTATTCAGCACATTGTTGGTTAAGGGTTTGTAGGGTTTAGTATTTAGGGGTTCCAGGGTTAAAGGTTAGGGCTTGTTGGTTAAAGGTTAAATTCTCAAGCAAGAATTTAGCTAGATTCAGCAATGGTTTGGTTGGGAGGGCTTGAAACTGAATACTATCTCACATTGGCTCCAAGGGTTTGTAACTCACATTGTTGGTTGTTAACCAATTCACCGCCTGGTGATGTCCCCAGACAAGAAAAACTCACCTGTTGTATTCAGTACATTGTTGATTAGATGGTCATGTATTTGTCTACATGATTAGATGCTTCCCACAGTTGTGTAGATTGTATTTTCAACTTGCAGCTATTCAGGAGATAACACTGTTACAAGGGCTTGTAAGTAGTATTTACATGTTAGTTTCATCAGCTGTTGTATTCAATATTGTTACAAAACACAGGTAATAGTATTTGACATTAAGGTCTCCACCTGTTGTATTCAGCATTAGGATTGTTGGTTAGGGCTTGGGTTAGTAGATGTTGACAGTTATTCACCATACCTGTTGTATTAAACCATTGTACATTAAACCATCTACTATTTGTATATCAAATAAAGTGTTACCCAGATTTCTTTCAGATGTGAAATATTGTGTCCAGAGCTAGTAGTATTTCAGGCAACAACAGGTTTTTCACCCACCTGTTGTATTCAGCTCATTGTTGGTTCCCTGCCAGTATTTCAGAGCTTGATTCTATGGTGCACCTGTTGTATTCCCATGGCTGGTCACGGACCCTGCAGAGTATTTCACCCAAAGTCTCCTAATCCCATGTATTCACTCCGTTGTTGGCAGGGCTTGCCTCAGTAGTATCTCACATTAAGGTCTCCACCTGTTGTATTCAAAGCACATTGTTGGTTCTCTGGGCTTGTAAGTAGTATTTGGACCATCAATGTCTCCACTGTTGTATTCAGCCATTGTTGTTAGGGCTTGAAGTAGTATTTCATTTAAGGTCTCCACCTGTTGTATTCTCATTGTTGGTTAAGGGCTTGTAAGTAGTATTTCTGGATTGAAGTGGTCTCTCACCTGTTGTAACAACATTGTTGGTTAAGGGGAACATTTCACATTATGGTCTCCACCTGTTGTAGAAAGCACATTGTTGGTTAAGGGCTTGTAAGTAGCATTTCACATTAAGGTCTCCACCTGTTGTATTCAGCACATTGTTGGTTAAGGGCTTGTAAGTAGTATTTCACATTAAGGTCTCCACCTGTTGTATTCAGCACATTGTTGGTTAAGGGCTTGTAAGTAGTATTTCACATTAAGGTCTCCACCTGTTGTATTCAAACATTGTTGGTTAAGGGCTTGTAAGTAGTATTCACATCCGCTGTCTGTCTACCTACACCTGTTGTATTTGCACATTGTTGGTTAAGGGCTTGTAAGTAGTATTTCACATTAAGGTCTACCTACACCTGTTGTATTCAGCACATTGTTGGTTAAGGGCTTGTAAGTAGTATTTCACATTAAGGTCTACCTACACCTGTTGTATTCAGCACATTGTTGGTTAAGGGCTTGTAAGTAGTATTTCACATTAAGGTCTACTAAACACCTGTTGTATTCAGCACATTGTTGGTGGAGGGCTTGTGGAGTAGTATTTCACATTAAGGTCTCCACCTGTTGTATTCAGCACATTGTTGGTTAAGGGCTTGTAAGTAGTATTTCACATTAAGGTCTACCTACACCTGTTGTATTCAGCACATTGTTGGTTAAGGGCTTGTAAGTAGTATTTCACATTAAGGTCTCCACCTGTTGTATTCAGCACATTGTTGGTTAAGGGCTTGTAAGTCAGTATTCATGGAGCCTGTCTCCACCTGTTGTATTCATGGAGCATTGTTGGTTAATAGGCTTATATCATGGAACCTGGGAATAGTCATATCATGTTGTAACCTGGGAATTGTTGGTTAATCATGGAGCCTGGGGAATAGTCACATTAGGTCTGGAGCCTGGGGTATTCAGTACATTGTTGGAGGGCTTGGGGGATAGTCACATTATCATCCACCTGGGGAATAGTCAGCACATTGTTGGAGCCTGGGGTATTTCACATCATGGAGCCTGTTGGGAATAGTCACATTGTTGGAGCCTTGTGGAATACATTAAGGTCTCCATGGAGCCTGGGGAATAGTCACATTCATGGAGCCTGGGGAATAGTCATATTCAGGAGCCTGTTGGATTCAGTCATGGTCATGGAGCCTGGGGAATAGTCATATCACATGGAGCCTGGGGAATAGTCTTATTGGAGCCTGGGGAATAGTCATATATCATGGAGCCTGTTGTATTCAGCATCATTGTTGGGAAGGTCTTATCACGGAGCCTGGGAATAGTCTTATCATGGAGCCTGGGAATAGTCATGTTGGAGCCTGGGGAATAGTCATATCAAGGAGCCTGGGAATAGTCATATCACGGAGCCTGGGGAATAGTATCATGGAGCCTGGGGATAGTATTCATGGAGCCTGGGGATAGTTATCATGGAGCCTGGGGGATAGTCATATATCATGGAGCCTGGGGAATAGTCATATTGTTGGAGCCTGGGGAATAGTCATATATCATGGAGCCTGGGGAATAGTCATGTATCATGCAGCCTGGGGAATAGTCATATATTTGGTTTGAATAGTCAAATCATGGAGCTGGGAATAGTATATATCATGGAGCCTGGGGAATAGTCATATATCATGGAGCCAGAAAAGAATAGTCAGATATCATGGAGCCTGGGGATAGTCAGATGATCATGGAGCCTGGGGAATAGTGATTTCATGGAGCCTGGGGAATAGTCATATATCATGGAGCCTGGGGAATAGTCATTTATCATTTATTTGGAATAGTCATACAAAACATGGAGCCTACCTAATATTGAATAGTCATGGAGCATGGATTACAAGGTGTATATCATGGATCCAAGCCTGGGGGAATAGTCATATATCATGGAGCCTGGGAATAGTCAAGTCATGGAGCCTGGGGAATAGTCATATATTGGCGCCTGGGGGGACTTAGTTTTAACTGGCTCTCACACACCTTGCGTTTTCCTCTATACAATGCACAGCCTATCAATTGTAGTTATAAAGAGGGCAAAAGATCTGCTCAGACTTGTTAGACCTCAGTTTGAATTCTATCTAAGAGACTTCAATATTTTGTATAGCAAATTCACCCTCTGAATATCCACAAATATCTTTAAACTAAAGTATAAAATTCAATCTTAATAATTTGTATTTCTTCATCTAGAGTTAGCAAAGCTTTTCTAATGTCTTATAACATCTACTGTGCATCCACTGTTCACCTGGACAGTCTTTGTCCAAAGAGTAGGCTGCAGGCATAGAGTCAATTCCATTTTAATTTCAGGGTCAATTCAGAAAATAAACCAAATTCCAATTTGACATTTTCCCAATTGAAAAGCATTGATGAGACTGTCAACACTTCCGGAATTGACAGGTATTGAAATGGGAATTGACCCTAAACCTAGCATTGCATCCTGTCAGAATGGGTTGGAACAGTCTTTGGCAGGTCAGACAAATAGTCAGGTAGTCAGGTGCGATGCAAGTCAGGCAGAGGCAAACTGATGATTGATGGTCTGTCAGATAGCCAAGCAGCTACAGGAGCAGAACTGCAGGAAGGAGCGTTCATACTTTTCCCTGGGGATTAGTTTCATCAGCTGAGACAAAACACTAGTACTAAAAACACTAGGCCACTGAATGTTTGACGACAGGGCCTTTAAGTTTAGATTAGTTGTGGTTAAGTTTTTTGTTAGGGCTGGTTAGAAGATGTTAAAGCAGGGAGAATAGTAGTCTGTATAATCACCATCTACATTTGTAAACCATCCCCTTTGACTAGAATCACCACTGTATCTTACCCAGATTTCTTTCAGATGTGAAATATTGTGGAGGACATTTCAGGCAACAACAGGTTTTCACCCCCTAGCTTGACCTCTGAACTCCCTGCCAGTTCTCTTCCAGAGCTTGATTCTATGGTGCATAAACAAACGTAACCCTGGCTGCACTCACGGACCCTGCAGACAAACTCAACCCAAAGTCTCCTAATCCCATCCATAACCAGGACATCATGCCACAGCCTCACAATCACCCACCATGACTACTGCCAAAGAATATTCTCTGCTCACTAGACTGAAGTCTGGGTTTCCATCAATGTCAGTCACGGCAAACACCCCTGTTGATTGAGAACTCTCTTTCATTCTCCTCTCTCATTCTCTAGAACTCCTCTCTCTGATCCTGCAGGCCCGACCCTAGCTTCTGGATTCCAAAATCCTCAAGACAAAACATGCACTAGTTGGGGAACAAAGGTTATGGCCCACTGGCCTAGAAACATACATTACAGAACATTTACATTACATTTAAGTCATTTAGCAGACGCTCTTATCCAGAGCGACTTACAAATTGGTGCTTTCACCTTATGACATCCAGTGGAACAGCCACTACAATAGTGCATCTATGTCCAGGTGGGGAGGGGGAGAAGGATTACTTTATCCTATCCTAGGTATTCCTTAAAGAGGTGGGGTTTCAGGTGTCTCCGCAGAAGGTGGTGATTGACCCGAAACCCGTCGATTGAGGGAGTTTGTTCCACCATTGGGGGCCAGAGCAGCGGACAGTTTTGACTGGGCTGAGCGGGAACTGTACTTCCTCAGTGGTAGGGAGGCGAGCAGGCCAGAGGTGGATGAACTCAGTGCCCTTGTTTAATGGATCTGACCAGATCCTGGCTAGGCTGGTGGTTCCCTCAGATCCGTAGGCAAGCACCATGGTCGTAGCGGATGCTGAGCTGACTGGGATCCAGTGAGAGAGCGGAGGATCCGGGGTGACGTGAGAGAACTGGGAAGGTTGAACACTGACTGGGATCCTGGCTGACTGACATAACTGAGGCTGTCAACATGGTTGACATTCAAGTGATTTACACTCTTCAGCATCATTACATCATGGAGCCTGGGGGATAGTCATATACATGAGCCTGGGGAGTCTTATATCTGAGCTGATAGTCGGAATCATGTAATCCTGGGAATAGTCATATCCTGGAGCCTGGGGAATAGTCATATATCATGCTGACTGGGAATAGTCATATATCATGGAGCCTGGGGAATAGTCTATCATGGAGCTGGGCAGATAGTCATATATCATGGAGCCTGGGGAATAGTCGTATCATGGAGCCTGGGGAATAGTCGTATCATGGAGCCTGGGCAATAGGTATCATGGAGCCTGGGGAATAGTCGTGTCATGGAGCCTGGGCAGACGGGTAGCTCAGATATCATGGAGCCTGGGGAATAGTCATATCATGGAGCCTGGGCAGAATAGTATATCATGGAGCCTGGGGAATAGTCATATCATGGAGCCTGGGAATAGTCTTATCATGGAGCCTGGGAATAGTCATATATCATGGAGCCTGGGGAATAGTCATATCATGGAGCCTGGGCAATAGGGTATATCATGGAGCCTGGGCAGACGGGTAGTCTTATCATGGAGCCTGGGGAATAGTCATATGGGGAGCCTGGGGATAGGGTAGCTCATGGAGCCTGGGGAATAGTCATATCATGGAGCCTGGGGATAGTCATATCATGGAGCCTGGGGATAGTCATATCATGGAGCCTGCGGAATAGTCATATCATGGAGCCTGGGAATAGCTCATATCTGGAGCCTGGGGAATAGTCACAGCACGGACAGCCTGGGGGATAGTCAGGACATGGAGCCTGGGGGATAGTCATATCATGGAGCCTGGGGAATAGCATATATCATGGAGCCTGGGGAATAGTCATATATCATGGAGCCTGGGAATAGTCATATATCATGGAGCCTGGGGAATAGTCATATATCATGGGAGCCTGGGGAATAGTCATACACATGGAGCCTGGGGAATAGTCATATATCATGGAGCCTGGGGAATAGTCATATATCATGGAGCCTGGGAATAGTCATATATCATGGAGCCTGGGGAATAGCATATATCATGGAGCCTGGGGAATAGTCAGGTATATCATGGAGCCTGGGAATAGACCATGGGCCGTGCAGGCGCACTGGAGCATAGTATCTTGAGGAGCCTGGGAATACCTGGCTCGATGCCCATCATGGAGCCTGGGGAATAGTCATGGAGCCTGGGGAATAGTCATATACCGCATGGAGCCTGGGGGAATAGTCATATATCATGGCGCCTGGGGAATAGTCATATATCATGGAGCCTGGGGAATAGTCATATATCATGGCGCCTGGGGAACCACAGACTTAGTTTTAGGTGTCCTCACACACCTAGTTTTCCTCTACACAATGCACAGCCTATCAAGAGTTATATTAGAGGGAAAAGATCTGCTCAGACTTGTTAGACCTCAGTTTGAATTCTATCTACAGAGATTAGCTCAGCAATAATAGTATAGCAAATGTAGTGAATATCCACATATATCTTTAAACTACAGTATATAATTCAATCTTAATAATTTGTATTTCCAGAGTTAGCAAAGCTTTTCTAATGTCTTCTAACATCTACTGTGCATCCACTGTCTCCACAGTGACAATCTCTCCCACTAAGTAGTTGCTGCTGGCATAGGCTGCTCTCCATTTTGCTTCTCCTGTGGCTCCAGAAAATAAACCAAACATTTGGTCCATTTCCCAATTGAAAAGCATTGATGATTCTGTCAACACTTCCTAATTGACAGGTATTGAAATGGGAATTGACCCTAAACTAGCATTGCATCCTTCATCTGTAGTCAGGCAGACAGTCAGGCAGGCAGACAAAAAGTCACTAACACTGCAAACAGGCAGAGGCACCACTGATGTTGATCTACTAACCTCTAACCAGGACATCAAACACACAGGACAGAACTGCAGGAATAGCCTCAGGAATCCCTGGGGATCCCAATCAGGACAAGACAAAACACTAGTTCTAAAAAGGTAAGACAGCCACTGAATGTCATTAGAACACAGAGGAAGCTATTAAGAACTAGTTGTGGAGTTTTGCTCTTGTTGCTGTGGAACAAAAGACTGTTAAAGCAGGGAAAAGTCGTCTGTATAATCACTTCACATTTGGCCTTTGACCCAATACATGAAGAAACCACAAAATACTTGGACCAGGGAGTGACATTACAGTAGAGGAACAGGCCAGATTCAGGGCACCTGCTCACACCATTTTAATCCAGATAAGAGTAGCACAGCTTTAAGAACTGTAATATCAAATGCTGCTCTGGCTGATTGCCTGCTCCAGATGACTTTTCAAATATCCACTCTCTCTCTCTCTCTGCTCGTTAGCCCACAACATTAGCACAACTTGCTAGGAGGCAGCCGAAATGCACACACACACACACACACACACACACACACACACACACACACACACACACACACACACACACACACACACACACACACACACACACACACACACACTCATCTCCTTAAGAGAGACCAAACAAATTACATAGACATGCATCTTCATATCACTGATAAGTTGCAAGACCTTGGTTTGTTTATTCCTTCCAGGATGGTTATATGAGTCACCCTCAATGAGCCCACACTCTTTGTAGCCCATGTCATATCTTCAATCTTAACCTATCTGATTTTATTGCCAGCCCAACACTCTTAATAGCTAGGCTATCTGCCGCCCTGATCTGAGGACAATGCTTCATGTTGGCTCATGGAGGTTTATTGGCTTCAATTCATTACTCACGAAGACAATTTGAGGGAATATTGCCTTGCTCATACATTTCCATCATGTCATGCTATACATATGACACATACTGTTTCCCAGATCAATCTTGTGATCTTAAGGTGTTTCCATTTACATTCCAAGTTGTGATAAATGAATTAGGCCTAGGAAACCTGTGATCCAATTAGATGTGTGAGAATCATTCATTCTTCAGTGCCTCAGTATTTGCTGAACCGTTATTCAATGTAAATTCAACACATTGATGTGAGTGTCATACCACCTGTCAACACTTGGGGACAGTCATTATCCTGTGTCATATCCCACTCCATTTGTGCTTTGGGTCTTCAACGGGGCAATTATAATGTTTGGTGACGTAATGCACCTTGGAAGTCCCTCTTTTCATCACATGTGGCAAGTTAGCAGCTCTGTGAGATGCATGAATAGATGTGTTCACATCACATCATAAAGAAACATAAACATGAGCAGGTTGTTCTGATTGAGGTGATAGAAACCAACAGGGGATTTCCAGATGAGGATCAACACTGACCAGCCGGTCTCTATCCATCTCTGGGTTAGCTCTGTCCCTGGCTGCAGAGATCTGTCCCATAGACTGGGTCTGACTTCATCCATTGAATGTGGCTCCTGTTGGCTCAGGCTTCCCCAGGTATGTGCATGTGTGTGTCTGTGTCTGTGTGTGTGTGTGTTATTCCAGGGAGACCTGCTGGACATTTTAGATTATATATATGTTGATCCAAACCCTTTCCATTCTCTACAGTTTTCTAATTTATTACTCAGTTTATACAACATTGTTGTCCTAACCAAGTCATTTTTGCAGGTGTCAGTCAAGGAGGAGATTGATGCCTAAGAGTCTGTTGTTGAGATTGTAAAGCATGATACTGTATTCCACCATCTTGTTCATTAGTGAAATATAATGTTTTACTAATGATGCTCATGTTATGGACTGTAGTTGTTTCAGCTCCCAAACAGGAAGGCACTTATGGAAGTCTCTCTAGATGGGAGCATTTGCTAATTGACTGAAATCTAAATGTATAGGGAAAGAAGGCCTACCCCCCCCCCCCCTCCAAGTCTATCACTCTCTGCTTTCTGAGGAGATGCACTCGCAGCCAGCAGACCGTGAAAGCTCAGCCTTGTCCAGGCTTGACAGCAACAAAGCCATGTGGCCAATACGCGGCCTGTTATAGAAGTGAATCACAAAGTCCTGAGCCGGGCTGATACCCTTAAGGGTAGACCAGGCGGTCTGCTGGAGTGGCATTGAGTTACTGACTCAAAGCCACAAGAGGGTAGAACATATTTCCAACGTTGCTAGTTTAGCAGGAGCGTCAGTATACTGTATTTCTATTGGAAGTATGGAAGAGGGGGAAGGGCTGTGATGAAATCTTAATGAATCTCCCAACTCTGTCAGAGACAGACTGTATACGTCAACAAGAAGGAATGACTTAGTCAAGCTTTTAGTTTTTCCCAGTGGGGTGTACAGCTTCACAAAGGGCTGAGTGTGTTAGTGGCTGAATGTGACAAAGGGGCTATGCAGAAATCAAAAGTGACAAAGATCTTAAATATCTTCTTCATGAATAATTAGGATATATTCCCTTTAGGCTATATGTGACATGGTTTCCACTAGACTAGTATCTGGTCATTGACCATGGTGTGTAATGCATTAACCTGCAGGCTATACAGCCTGGTCTCATAGACTACACGTAACATGGTACATGTAAAAACGGGACTCTCAAATTAGCATGATATGATACGTTTGGTATGGTTACATAAGATAGAAGTCAAAAATGGAAGTAGGGTGGTTGGTTGGGGTGGATAGGTAGGCGTATAATGGGAACATCTAGCAACCCAAAGGTTGTGATTTCAAATCTCGTCACAGACTATTTTTGTTAATTAGCAACTTTTCAAATAATTACTACTTTTTTAGTTACTTTTCAATTACTTAGCATGTTAGCTAACCATTCCCCTAACCCTAACTCTTTTAGCTAACCCTTCCCCTAACCCTTTAACTTAACTCCTAAACTTAACCTTAACCCCTAGCCTAGCTAATGTTATCCAGATAGCTAACATTAGCACCTAGCTAGAATTCGTAACATATCATACGTTTTTCAAATTCGTAGTATATTGTACATTTTTTCAAATTCGGGAACATGTTGGACATCCACAAATGAATGCATACCATACGAAATGTAGCATATCATACTAAATGGAGTGTCTCGGATTTATGTACAGAATAATACGAAAATCTCTGAGGTCCAGGTTGGGCTATAAAGTGTTGTAGATGATTCCTCCATGAAGCAGAGCTGACTGTGCTGATAACATGAGGAGTAGGTGGGTGAGTGTGGATTCTGACTTAACCTTCATTGTGAGGGCCTACAGTTGGTTGGTTTGTTATTTTCATAATAATAACATAATAGTACATCAGAGAAATATTTTCAGACCGAAGAAATTAGAGATATTAATGATTCCTTAATCAAAAGTCAAATGACTGGTATCTTAATGTCTTTGGGGCTTGCTTGGTTGCTTGATTAGTTATATTAGTGGATTGAAGTGGATGTATATTTAATCTTTCACTTTGCTAAGTATGTGTGTATGCACATATGTTTACGTGTTTGTGCTCATGTATGTGCTTGTCCATATGTGTGCACTGTTTAAACGCCACCGTGTTAAACTGCCTCCTCCCCTGTCTGTCTGTCTGTCTGTCTGTCTGTCTGTCTGTCTGTCTGTCTGTCTGTCTGTCTGTCTGTCTGTCTGTCTGTCTGTCTGTCTGTCTGTCTGTCTGCTTCTGTCTGTCTGTCTGTCTGTCTGTCTGTCTGTCTGTCTGTCTGTCTGTCTGTCTGTTGCTTGCCTGCCTGCCTGCCTGTCTGCCTGTCTGCCTGTCTGTCTGTCTGTCTGTCTGTCTGTCTGTCTGTCTGTCTGTCTGTCTGTCTGTCTGTCTGTCTGTCTGTCTGTCTGTCTGTCTGTCTTCTGTCTGTCTGTCTGTCTGTCTGTCTGTCTGTCTGTCTGTCTGTCTGTCTGTCTGTCTGCTTGCCTGCCTATCTGCCTGTCTGCCTGTCTGCCTGTGAAGTGTGCGTTTGGAGAGGAGGGGGATGCAGTTGCCATGGCAATGGGGCTGTGTATTCAGGAGTGCAGGCAGAGCTGCGATTGGAGGAACCAGGCGAAGCGGGCGGGCGAAATGTTGGAGCAAAACTGACAGCCAGCATTGCCCCCCTTCACTTCCACTCCGTAGATCAGGATAGTGATAGAGAAGCTTGGCTCTCATCAAGGCTTCCAACCATCCTCTATCTATCGCTTCCAATTGCTTCCGCTCCAAAAAGCACTCGACTAAAGGTCCAGCTGAAACCCTCCACCTCAGAACATGACCACTACCATCTGCACCCGCTTCACTGAGGAATTCCAGATGTTTGAGGAACTGGGCAAGTAAGTTCCACAAGACATTTTTCCTTTTTTTTACTCATACAAAGGGGTATTTGGCATTGCATTTGGGGCCTGTGTGACAATGAAAGATTACCTCTTTGTTCAGTTTGAGTCAGAGGCATTTGTTCACAGCAAGTGAGGGAGTATTGATTAAATATTTGGTGGCAGAACTGAATAATATTACTCTTCTAAGGAAATCCCTTTATGGTAGGAGACCGGAAAGGTGTTTTAGCTGAGGAAATATAACTTCGATGAGAGAAGGGAAGCGTAAAGAGAATGATCAGGTGGGAATGAACTTGTGAGAATGAACGGGTGGGATCAGGTGAGAATGAACAGGTGGGAATGAACAGGTGGGATCAGGTGAGAATGAACAGGTGGGAATGAACAGCTGGGATCAGGTGAGAATGAACAGGTGAGAATGAACAGGTGGGATCAGGTGAGAATGAACAGGTGGGATCAGGTGAGAATGAACAGGTGGGATCAGGTGAGAATGAACAGGTGAGAATGAACAGGTGGGATCAGGTGAGAATGAACAGGTGGGATCAGGTGAGAATGAACAGGTGAGAATGAACAGGTGGGAATGAACAGCTGGGATCAGGTGAGAATGAACAGGTGAGAATGAACAGGTGGGATCAGGTGAGAATGAACAGGTGAGAATGAACAGGTGGGATCAGGTGAGAATGAACAGGTGAGAATGAACAGGTGGGAATGAACAGCTGGGATCAGGTGAGAATGAACAGGTGGGATCAGGTGAGAATGAACAGGTGAGAATGAACAGGTGGGAATGAACAGGTGGGAATGAACAGGTGGGAATGAACAGGTGGGAATGAACAGGTGGGAGTGCCAAATTATTTCTGACATTCCTCGTCTGATAATTATTTCAGGAGTCTTGAGTCACATAGCATTTTCCTAAATGGAGTGCATTTTGAGAGAGTAGTATCATCACTTAGAAGACATAACTGATCTGCCGTAAGTGGCTACCTCTTCACACACTTCAGCTGGAGCTGAAGATGTCTCTCACTGTCATATTGGACCCTAGGTCGAGACAGAGATTCAGCCTGGTGGAATAAAGCGAGAAGACTCGACTTTAATATTGGATATCGGTGCTCGGTGGTTCACATTCATCCTCTAGGTGGTAACACACATACACACACATACACAAAACACGCACATACATTCACACAAAACACACACATGCCTGCCCACACAAAACACACATTGTCCTTCTTTTCCAATATCTTCTGGTAACTTGACAGCTCAATTATTTTGATTGTCTGACAGTTATCAAAGATTTCACACCAGGTAAAATAATATTGAATGGTTCTCCGCCAATCTACATAAATGGAAAAGAGGACATATTGATTTAGCTTACTATATATACACATTCTGTTAATATATAATATGCAATTTAGCAGACGCTTTTATGTGTGCATACATTTTATGTCACGCGTGGATACATTTTAGATATGGGTGGTCCTGGGATTCGAACCTGCTACACTGGCATTACAAGCACAATGCTCTACAAACTGAGCTACAAAGGACCAAAGTACCTGTTTATTGTTAGTTCACAATTTGAAAAAAGTCCTCAGGGGTCTAGGAGTTTAACATTTTAAAGTATGTTGGATTGAAATACTTGATGGTGCTTCATTAAATGTTTGATGGTGCAACGTGAAATGCTTGATGGTGCTTCATCGAACCCCTTGTTTATAGCATTATGCTGTATCTGGTTGTATGCAGTATGTTGTGTATACTGAGGAAGCTGGCTGTATAGTATGTATGCAGAGGACCCTGGCTGTATAGTATGTATGCAGAGGAACCTGACTGTATAGTATGCATGCAGAGGAACCTGGCTGTATAGTATGTAGTGTATGCAGAGGACCCTGGCTGTATAGTATGTATGCAGAGGAACCTGGCTGTATAGTATGTATGCAGAGGAACCTGGCTGTATAGTATGTATGCAGAGGAACCTGGCTGTATAGTTTGTAGGCAGAGGAATCTGGCTGTATAGTTTGTAGGCAGAGGAACCTGGCTGTATAGTATGTATGCAGAGGAACCTGGCTGTATGCATATGTAGTGTATGCAGAGGAACCTGGCTGTATAGTATGTATGCTGAGGAACCTGGCTGTCTGCAGTGTGTATGCAGAGGAACCTGGCTGTATAGTATGTATGCTGAGGAACCTGGCTGTATAGTATGGAGGCAGAGGAACCTGGCTGTATAGTATGTATGCAGAGGAACCTGGCTGTATAGTATGTATGCAGAGGAACCTGGCTGTCTGCAGTATGTATGCAGAGGAACCTGGATGTATAGTATGGAGGCAGAGGAACCTGGCTGTATAGTATGTATGCAGAGGAACCTGGCTGTATAGTATGTATGCAGAGGAACCTGGCTGTATAGTATGTATGCTGAGGAAACTGGCTGTATAGTATGTATGCTGAGGAACCTGGCTGTCTGCAGTATGTATGCAGAGGAACCTGGCTGTATACAGTATGTAGTGTATGCAGAGGAACTTGGCTGTATAGTATGTATGCTGAGGAACCTGGCTGTATAGTATGTATGCTGAGGAACCTGGATGTCTGCAGTATGTATGCAGAGGAACCTGGCAGTATAGTGTGTAGGCAGAGGAACCTGGCTGTATAGTATGTATGCAGAGGAACCTGGCTGTATAGTATGTATGCAGAGGAACCTGGCTGTCTGCAGTATGTATGCAGAGGAACCTGGCTGTATAGTGTGTATGCTGAGGAACCTGGCTGTATAGTACGTATGCAGAGGAACCTGGCTGTATGCATATGTAGTGTATGCAGAGGAACCTGGCTGTATAGTATGCATGCAGAGGAACATGGCTGTATACAGTATGTAGTGTATGCAGAGGAACTTGGCTGTATAGTATGTATGCAGAGGAACCTGGCTGTCTGCAGTATGTATGCAGAGGAACCTGGCTGTATAGTATATATGCAGATGAACCTGGCTGTATACTATGTATGCTGAGGAACCTTGCTGTATAGTATGTATGCTGAGGAACCTGGCTGTCTGCAGTATGTATGCAGAGGAACCTGGCTGTCTGCAGTATGTATGCAGAGGAACCTGGCTGTATAGTATATATGCAGATGAACCTGGCTGTATAGTATGTATGCTGAGGAACCTGGCTGTATAGTATGTATGCAGAGGAACCTGGCTGTATAGTATGTATGCAGAGGAACCTGGCTGTATAGTATGTATGCAGAGGAACCTGGCTGTATACAATATGTAGTGTATGCAGAGGAACCTGGCTGTATAGTATGTAGGCAGAGGAACCTGGCTGTATACAGTATAGTATGTATGCTGAGGAACCTGGCTGTATAGTATGTATGCTGAGGAACCTGGCTGTATAGTATGTATGCAGAGGAACCTGGCAGTATAGTTTGTAGGCAGAGGAACCTGGCTGTATAGTATGTATGCAGAGGAACCTGGCTGTATAGTATGTATGCAGAGGAACCTGGCTGTCTGCAGTATGTATGCAGAGGAACCTGGCAGTATGTATGCAGAACCTGGCTGAACCTGGCTGTATAGTGTGAGGAATGCTGTATAGTATGTATTCTGAGGAAGGAACCTGGCTGAGGAACCTGGCTGAATGCTGTATGTATGGAACCTGGCTGTATGCAGTATGTAGTGTATGCAGAGGAACCTGGCTGTATAGTATGTATGCAGAGGAACATGGCTGTATGCAGTATGTAGTGTATGCAGAGGAACCTGGCTGTATAGTATGTGGCAGACGTATGCAGAGGAACCTGGCTGTATGCATAGTATGTATGCAGAGGAACCTGGCTGTATAGTATATATGGCTGCAGATGAACCTGGCTGTATACTATGTATGCAGAGGAACCTGGCTGCTGTATAGTATGCAGAGGAACCTGGCTGTATGTATATATGCAGATGAACCTGGGCTGTATAGTATGTATGCAGAGGAACCTGGCTGTCTGCAGTATGTATGCAGAGGAACCTGGCTGTATAGTATATATGCAGATGAACCTGGCTGTATAGTATGTATGCTGAGGAACCTGGCTGTATAGTATGTATGCAGAGGAACCTGGCTGTATAGTATGTATGCAGAGGAACCTGGCTGTATAGTATGTATGCAGAGGAACCTGGCTGTATACAATATGTAGTGTATGCAGAGGAACCTGGCTGTATAGTATGTAGGCAGAGGAACCTGGCTGTATACAGTATAGTATGTATGCTGAGGAACCTGGCTGTATAGTATGTATGCTGAGGAACCTGGCTGTATAGTATGTATGCAGAGGAACCTGGCAGTATAGTTTGTAGGCAGAGGAACCTGGCTGTATAGTATGTATGCAGAGGAACCTGGCTGTATAGTATGTATGCAGAGGAACCTGGCTGTCTGTATGCATGCAGAGGAACCTGGCTGTATAGTGTGTATGCTGAGGAACCTGGCTGTATAGTATGTATTTTGAGGAACCTGGCTGTATGCAGTATGTAGTGTATGCTGAGGAACCTGGCTGTATAGTATGTATTCTGAGGAACCTGGCTGTATGCAGTATGTAGTGTATGCTGAAGAACCTGGCTGTATAGTATGTATGCTGAGGAACCTGGCTGAATGCTGTATGTATGCAGAGGAACCTGGCTGTATAGTATGTATGCAGAGGAACCTGGCTGTATAGTATGTATGCAGAGGAACCTGGCTGTATAGTTTGTAGGCAGAGGAACCTGGCTGTATAGTTTGTAGGCAGAGGAACCTGGCTGTATAGTATGTATGCAGAGGAACCTGGCTGTATGCATATGTAGTGTATGCAGAGGAACCTGGCTGTATAGTATGCATGCAGAGGAACCTGGCTGTATAGTATGTATGCTGAGGAACCTGGCTGTCTGCAGTATGTATGCAGAGGAACCTGGCTGTATAGTATGTATGCTGAGGAACCTGGCTGTATGCATATGTAGTGTATGCAGAGGAACCTGGCTGTATAGTATGCATGCAGAGGAACCTGGCTGTATAGTATGTATGCTGAGGAACCTGGCTGTCTGCAGTATGTATGCAGAGGAACCTGGCTGTATAGTATGTATGCTGAGGAACCTGGCTGTATAGTATGGAGGCAGAGGAACCTGGCTGTATAGTATGTATGCAGAGGAACCTGGCTGTATAGTATGTATGCAGAGGAACCTGGCTGTCTGCAGTATGTATGCAGAGGAACCTGGATGTATAGTATGGAGGCAGAGGAACCTGGCTGTATAGTATGTATGCAGAGGAACCTGGCTGTATAGTATGTATGCAGAGGAACCTGGCTGTATAGTATGTATGCTGAGGAAACTGGCTGTATAGTATGTATGCTGAGGAACCTGGCTGTCTGCAGTATGTATGCAGAGGAACCTGGCTGTATACAGTATGTAGTGTATGCAGAGGAACTTGGCTGTATAGTATGTATGCTGAGGAACCTGGCTGTATAGTATGTATGCTGAGGAACCTGGATGTCTGCAGTATGTATGCAGAGGAACCTGGCAGTATAGTGTGTAGGCAGAGGAACCTGGCTGTATAGTATGTATGCAGAGGAACCTGGCTGTATAGTATGTATGCAGAGGAACCTGGCTGTCTGCAGTATGTATGCAGAGGAACCTGGCTGTATAGTGTGTATGCTGAGGAACCTGGCTGTATAGTACGTATGCAGAGGAACCTGGCTGTATGCATATGTAGTGTATGCAGAGGAACCTGGCTGTATAGTATGCATGCAGAGGAACATGGCTGTATACAGTATGTAGTGTATGCAGAGGAACTTGGCTGTATAGTATGTATGCAGAGGAACCTGGCTGTCTGCAGTATGTATGCAGAGGAACCTGGCTGTATAGTATATATGCAGATGAACCTGGCTGTATACTATGTATGCTGAGGAACCTTGCTGTATAGTATGTATGCTGAGGAACCTGGCTGTCTGCAGTATGTATGCAGAGGAACCTGGCTGTCTGCAGTATGTATGCAGAGGAACCTGGCTGTATAGTATATATGCAGATGAACCTGGCTGTATAGTATGTATGCTGAGGAACCTGGCTGTATAGTATGTATGCAGAGGAACCTGGCTGTATAGTATGTATGCAGAGGAACCTGGCTGTATAGTATGTATGCAGAGGAACCTGGCTGTATACAATATGTAGTGTATGCAGAGGAACCTGGCTGTATAGTATGTAGGCAGAGGAACCTGGCTGTATACAGTATAGTATGTATGCTGAGGAACCTGGCTGTATAGTATGTATGCTGAGGAACCTGGCTGTATAGTATGTATGCAGAGGAACCTGGCAGTATAGTTTGTAGGCAGAGGAACCTGGCTGTATAGTATGTATGCAGAGGAACCTGGCTGTATAGTATGTATGCAGAGGAACCTGGCTGTCTGCAGTATGTATGCAGAGGAACCTGGCTGTATAGTGTGTATGCTGAGGAACCTGGCTGTATAGTATGTATTTTGAGGAACCTGGCTGTATGCAGTATGTAGTGTATGCTGAGGAACCTGGCTGTATAGTATGTATTCTGAGGAACCTGGCTGTATGCAGTATGTAGTGTATGCTGAAGAACCTGGCTGTATAGTATGTATGCTGAGGAACCTGGCTGAATGCTGTATGTATGCAGAGGAACCTGGCTGTATAGTATGTATGCAGAGAAACCTGGCTGTATGGTATGTATGCAGAGGAACCTGGCTGTATAGTATGTATGCAGAGGAACCTGGCTGTATAGTATGTATGCTGAGTAACCTGGCTGTCTGCAGTATGTATGCAGAGGAACCTGGCTGTATAGTATGTATGCAGAGGAACCTGGCTGTCTGCAGTATGTATGCAGAGGAACCTGGCTGTCTGCAGTATGTATGCAGAGGAACCTGGCTGTCTGCAGTATGTATGCAGAGGAACCTGGCTGTATAGCATGTATGCAGAGGAACCTGTCTGTCTGCAGTATGTATGCAGAGGAACCTGGCTGTATAGTGTATATGCTGAGGAACCTGGCTGTATAGTATGTATGCTGAGGACCCTGGCTGTATAGTATGTATGCAGAGGAACCTGGCTGTATAGTATGTATGCAGAGGAACCTGGCTGTATAGTATGTATGCAGAGGAACCTGGATGTATAGTATGTAGTGTATGCAGAGGAACCTGGCTGTATAGTATGTATTCTGAGGAACCTGGCTGTATACAGTATGTAGTGTATGCTGAGGAACCTGGCTGTATAGTATGTATGCTGAGGAACCTGGCTGAATGCAGTATGTATGCTGAGGAACCTGGCTGAATGCAGTATGTATGCTGAGGAACCTGGCTGAATGCTGTATGTATGCTGAGGAACCTGGCTGAATGCTGTATGTATGCTGAGGAACCTGGCTGAATGCAGTATGTATGCTGAGGAACCTGGCTGAATGCTGTATGTATGCTGAGGAACCTGGCTGAATGCTGTATGTATGCGGAGGAACCTGGCTGAATGCAGTATGTATGCTGAGGAACCTGGCTGAATGCAGTATGTATGCTGAGGAACCTGGCTGAATGCTGTATGTATGCGGAGGAACCTGGCTGAATGCAGTATGTATGCTGAGGAACCTGGCTGAATGCAGTATGTATGCGGAGGAACCTGGCTGAATGCAGTATGTATGCGGAGGAACCTGGCTTAATGCAGTATGTATGCTGAGGAACCTGGCTGAATGCTGTATGTATGCTGAGGAACCTGGCTGAATGCAGTATGTATGCTGAGGAACCTGGCTGAATGCAGTATGTATGCTGAGAAACACATAATGCTCAACCATCTGAGAGTTGTGACACATCTAGAGTAAGGGTATCCAGAACCCCACTGGCCCCCACCCTCACAGCTTTTCTCTCTCTCTCTCTCTCTCTCTCTCTCTCTCTCTCTCTCTCTCTCTCTCTCTCTCTCTCTCTCTCTCTCTCTCTCTCTCTCTCACACTCACACACACACACACACACACACACACACACACACACACACACACACACACACACACACACACACACACACACACACACACACACACACACACACACACACACACACACACACACACACACACACATCAAGCAGCCAAAACCGCTTACATAATTTAATTTTGGGGGTGGCAATCCAATAGTTTGACATGGACACATTTCATAATGTCATATTTTTTTTGAATGCTTTTCTCCCACAGTTGATGGTTGTACTGAGCTCACAACATGTCTGATGAATGCCCAGAGCTGACATTTAGGATCAGAACAGAGATCTGTTAAGACAGTGACAATACTTATTAAGGCACTGGCAGATTATGAGAATCTTTTCAACTACGGCCTTGTCTTTTTTCACTGATGAGTACTGACAGTAGCACTGAGGAGATACATGATGCACAATGATACAGTGACCAGGGAGAAGCCCAATCTGAACCCATTAAGCAGCACACAATCAAGTTCATGTGTCATTTCAAGACTCACAAGTCATTCCTAGCGCAATAACTCAACTGTTGAATGAAAGAGGCGGCAGGTTTGGTTTGGAACAGAAGCTTGGGCTAGCACTGACCTCATGTCTCTGTGTTTAGTTTGAAATATGGTGTTCAGGCATCAAATCAAATCAAATCGCATTGATCACATACACATATTTAGCAGATGTTATTGCGGGTGTAGCAAAATGCTTGTGTTCCAAGCTCCAACAGTGCAGCAGTATCTATCAATTCACAACAATACACACACATCTAAAACAAAGAAAATGGAATTAAGAAATATATCAATATTTGGACGAGCAATGTCCGAGTGGCATTGACTAAAATACAGTAGAATAGAATACAGTATATATGACATGAGTAAAGCCATATGTAAAATTATTAAAGCTGTAGACCACACTATCTACCTAAATAGTTTTCATCTGTATTTTTTGTTTACATACCACCACAGTCAGAGGCTGGCACTAAGACAGCATTGAATGAGCTGTATTCTGCCATAAGCAAACAAGAAAACGCTCACCTAGAGGTGGCGCTCCTAGAAGCAGGGGACTTTTATGCAGGGAAACTTAAATCCGTTTTACCAAATTTCTTTCAGCATGTTAAATGTGCAACCAGAGGGAAAAAAACTCTGGACCACCTTTACTCCACACACAGATACGCAAACAAAGCTCTCTTTCGCCCTCCATTTGGCAAATCTGACCATAATTCTATCCTCCTGATCCTGCTTACAAGCAACAATTTAAGCAGGAAGCACCAGTGACTCGGTCTATAAAAAAGTGGTCAGATGAAGCAGATGCTAAGCTACAGGACAGTTTTACTATCACAGACTGGACTATGTTCTGGGATTCCTCCGATGGCATTGAGGAGTACACCACATCAGTCATCTGCTTCATCATAAGTGCATCGATGACGTCGTCCCCACAGTAACCGTGCATACATACCCCAACCAGAAGCCATGGATTACAGGCAACATCCACACTTAACTAAAGGCTAGAGCTGCCGCTTTCAAGGAGCGGGACACTAACCCGGCAGCTTATAAGAAATCCTGCTTTGCCTTCCTACGAAATCCCGCTTTACCCTCCCTTAGGAGACTGAAAAGATTTGGCATGGGTCCCCAGATCCTCAAAACGTTCTACAGCTGCACCATCGAGAGCTGACTGGTTGCATCACTGCCTGGTATGGCAACTGCTCGGCCTCCGACCGCAAAGCACTACAGAGGTTAATGCGAACGGCCCAGTACATCACTGGGGCCAAGCTCCCTGCCATTCAGGACCTCTATACCAGGCGGTGTCAGAGGAAGGCCCTAAAAATGGTCAAAGACTCCAGCCACCCTAGTCATAGATTGTTCTCTCTGCTACCGCAGGGCAAGCGGTACCGGAGCGCTAAGTCTAGGTCCAAGAGGCTTCTAAACAGCTTCTACGCCCAAGCCATAAGACTCCTGAACCCCTAATCAAATGGCTACCCAGACTATTTGTATTGCCCCCCTCTTTTACACTGCTGCTACTTTCTGTTGTTATCATCTATGCATAGCCACTTTAATAACTCTACCCACATATACTGTACATATTACCGGTGCTAAACGGTGCCCCCGCAGATTGACTCTGTACCGGTACCCCCCTTTATATAGTCTCGCTATTGTTATTTTACTGCTGCTCTTTAATTACTTGTTATTTTTATTTCTTATTCTTATCCATATATATTTGATTTAGTGTTCCATTATTAAAGTGAGCAGTGAACAGACCGTGGCTCGAACAGACCATGGCTCAAACAGGCCGTGGCTCGAACAGGCCGTGGCTCGAGTGGTTGTTGTACTTGATGATGTTTTTGCACTTCATGTGATATCGGGTGCTGTTGGTGTCCTGGACGGCAGGCAGTTTGCCCCTGGTGATGCGTTGGGTATACCCGCACCACCCTCTGGAGAGCCTTGTGGTTGCTGCCGGTGCAGCTGACGTACCAGGCGGTGATACAGCCCGACTGGATGCTCTCAATTGTGCATCTGTAAAAGTTTGTGAGGGTCTTAGTGGCCAAGCCGAATGTCTTCAGCCTCCTGAGGTTGAAGAGGCGCTGTTGCACCTTCTTCACCACACTGTCTGTGTGGGTGGACCATTTCAGATCGTCAGTGATGTGTATGCCTGCATGGCAATGTTCTCAATCACAAAGCCGAGTAAACTAGTCTCGGAAAACCCAGAACAAAAATATTGCATTATTGCATCAGATGCTTGATTAAACTCTGGGGGGAAACTCTGGGGGTTAGAAAATAATATTTTCTATCTAGACTAACACCATCTATACTAACCAGACTAGTGAAGTCTTCACCCCTCTGAACGTAATCGCTCAGCCAGTTTCAGGCAAGTCTATGGGCCAAAAATCACCTTCTGAAGATGCGAGCACCTGTCCAGCGACGAAAAAAAATCAGCGTACCTGAACAAACTCCTCGTTAGTCAAGGCTTCCCACAGTCTGTCGACAGACGCTACTGACATTTATGTGACGTGCATCTGTTCACAAGAGACTCGTGACCAATCTATCAAGGATCAGGAGCTGTTCTTTAAATATGTTTTACTGTACTACTCAGAAGTGTTTCATGCATAATTGCAAAACACCAGATCAGATATCAATCACAGTATTTTACACTTTTTCCTAAAATATGCTCACTGTGCTATTGTTAGGGAATGGATTTAAGCTATTCATTTTTCAAAATAGACTGTCAACACTTGGTCAACACTTAGCTTGCAGTTTCATTTTGGTCATGAAATGAATGATGCATTAACCATTTTAGTACGAAAACATTACATTCAATTTTTGGAAATCAAAATGAATATTTACTATAACTATGCAGTTCAATATGTATTTTTGTCTCCTGCGCTTCCCAGGGGAGCTTTTTCAGTGGTGCGGCGGTGCCTGAAGGTCCTCTCAGGCCAAGAGTATGCTGCTAAGATCATCAACACCAAGAAGCTATCTGCCAGGGGTAAGTGACTTGCCTATCTCCCAACACCCCGCTTTAAATATGTTTTAACAGTCTATATGGTGGAGACAGTAGAAGTAGGATCCATAGAACAAGCCTCCCCATTCAAGTCAATTATGACATAATGGGTGGATTCTATTTATTTGGTGCAGACAGTAGGGGTTTTGTTCATAAAGATTGTTATTGTATTGTCTTTTGTGAATCCCTCGGTACTCCTCCAAATGTTTCTTTAAGTAGAGCAGTGATATTTCTGCCTCAGTGTTGCCAGAACCCTTTGATGGTACTGACTGACCTGGAAAATGCTGCTGGCTCACAGTTTTGAAATGAAGGTTTGAACTGACTGTTGTTGGTCACAGTTTGATTGGCACATTCATTTTTCAGTCATAAAGTCTTATTTAAAAAATATATATTTCACCTTTATTTAACTAGGTAGGCAAGTTGAGAACAAGTTCTCATTTACAATTGCGACCTGGCCAAGATAAAGCAAAGCAGTTCGACACATACAACGACACAGAGTTACACATGGAGTAAAACAAACATACAGTCAATAATACAGTAGAAACAAGTCTATATACGATGTGAGCAAATGAGGTGAGATAAAGGAGGTAAAGGCAAAAAAAAGGCCATGGTGGCAAAGTAAATACAATATAGCAAGTAAAACACTAGAATGGTAGATTTGCAGTGGAAGAATGTGCAAAGTAGAAATAAAAATAATGGGGTGCAAAGGAGAAAAATAAATAAATAAAATAAAATAAATACAGTAGAGAAAGAGGTAGTTGTTTGGGCTAAATTATAGGTGGGCTATGTACAGGTGCAGTAATCTGTGAGCTGCTCTGACAGCTGGTGCTTAAAGCTAGTGGGGGAGATAAGTGTTTCCAGTTTCAGAGATTTTTGTAGTTCGTTCCAGTCATTGGCAGCAGAGAACTGGAAGGAGAGGCGGCCAAAGAAAGAATTGGTTTTGGGGGTGACCAGAGAGATATACCTTCTGGAGCGCTTGCTACATGTGGGTGATGCTATGGTGACCAGCGAGCTGAGATAAGGGGGGACTTTACCTAGCAGGGTCTTGTAGATGACATGGAGCCAGTGGGTTTGGCGACAAGTATGAAGCGAGGGCCAGCCAACGAGAGCGTACAGGTCGCAATGGTGGGTAGTATATGGAGCTTTGGTGACAAAACGGATGGCACTGTGATAGACTGCATCCAATTTGTTGAGTAGGGTATTGGAGGCTATTTTGTAAATGACATCGCCGAAGTCGAGGACCGGTCGGATGGTCAGTTTTACAAGGGTATGTTTGGCAGCATGAGTGAAGGATGCTTGTTGCGAAATAGGAAGTAAATTCTAGATTTAACTTTGGATTGGAGATGTTTGATGTGGGTCTGGAAGGAGAGTTTAAAGTCTAACCAGACACCTAGGTATTTGTAGTTGTCCACGTATTCTAAGTCAGAGCCATCCAGAGTAGTGATGTTGGACAGGCGGGCAGGTGCAGGCAGAGATCGGTTGAAGAGCATGCATTTAGTTTTACTTGTATTTAAGAGCAATTGGAGGCCACGGAAGGAGAGTTGTATGGCATTGAAGGTTGTTAACACAGTGTCCAAAGAATGGCCAGAAGTATACAGAATGGTGTCGTCTGCGTAGAGGTGGATCAGAGACTCACCAGCAGCAATAGCGACATCATTGATGTATACACAGAAGAGAGTCGGTCCAAGAATTGAACCCTGTGGCACCCCTATAGAGACTGCCAGAGGTCCGGACAGCAGACCCTCCGATTTGACACACTGAACTCTATCAGAGAAGTAGTTGGTGAACCAGGCAAGGCAATCATTTGAGAAACCAAGGCAGTCAAGTCTGACCTTAGAAAGGCAGGGTAGGATAGATATAGGTCTGTAGCAGTGTGGGTCAAGGATGTCCCCCCCTTTGAAGAGGGGGATGACCGCAGCTGCTTTACAATCTTTGGGAATCTCAGACGACACGAAAGAGAGGTTAAACAGGCTAGTAATAGGGGTGGCAACAATTTCAGCAGATCATTTTAGAAAGAAAGGGTCCAGATTGTCTAGCCTGGCTGATTTGTAGGGGTCCAGATTTTGCAGCTCTTTCAGAACATCAGCTGACTGGATTTGGGAGAAGGAGAAATGGGGAAGGCTTGGGCGAGTTGCTGTGGGGGGTGCAGTGCTGTTGACTGGGGTAGGGGTAGCCAGGTGTAAAGCATGGCCAGCCGTAGAAAAATGCTTATTGAAATTCTCAATTTTAGTGGATTTATCAGTGATGACAGTGTTTCTTATCTTCAGTGCAGTGGGCAGCTGGGAGGAGGTGTTCTTATTCTCCATGGACTTTACATTGTCCCAGAACTTTTTTGATTTAGTGTTGCAGGAAGCATATTTCTGCTTGAAAAAGCTAGCCTTGGCTTTTCTAACTGCCTGTGTGTAATGATTTCTAGCTTCCCTGAAAAGCTGCATATCACGGGGGCTGTTCAATACTAATGCAGAACACCATAGGATGTTTTTGTGTTGGTTAAGGGCAGTCAGGTCTGGGGACAACCAAGGGCTATATCTGTTCCTGGTTCTAAATTTCTTGAATGGGGCATGCTTATTTAAGATGGTTAGGAAGGCATTTAAAAAAAAAAAACAGGTATCCTCTACTGACGGGATGAGATCAATATCCTTCCAGGATACCCCGGCCAGGTCGATTAGAAAGGCCTACTCGCTGAAGTGTTTCAGGGAGCGTTTGACAGTGATGAGTGGAGGTCGTTTGACAGCTGACCCATTACGGATGCAGGCAATGAGGCAGTGATCGCTGAGATCTTGGTTGAAGACAGCAGAGATGTATTTAGAAGTTGGTTAGGATGATATCTACGAGGGTGCCCGTGTTTACGGCTTTGGGGAGGTACCTGGTAGGTTCATTGATAATTTGTGTGAGATTGATTGAGTTTAGATTGTAGGATAGCTGGGGTGTTAAGCATGGTCCAGTTTAGGTCGCCTAGCAGCACGAGCTCTGAAGATAGATGGGGGCAATCAGTTCACATATGGTGTCCAGAGCACAGCTGGGGGCAGACGGTGGTCTATAGCAGGCGGCAACGGTGAGAGACTTGTTTTTAGAGAGGTGGATTTTTAAAAGTAGAAGTTCAAATTGTTTGGGTACAGACCTGGATAGTAGGACAGAACTCTGCAGGCTATCTTTGGAGTAGAAACCAAGACTATTATGGTTGCAGAAGTCATCAAAAGAGAGCGCCTGGGGAATTGGAGTGGAGCTAGGCACTGCAGGGACTGGATTCACCTCTACATCACCAGAGGAAAAGAGGAGGAGTAGGATAAGGTTACGGCTAAAAGCAATGATAATTGCTCTTCTAGAACGTCTGGAACAGAGAGTAAAGGGAGGTTTCTGGGGGCGATAAAATATCTTCAAGGTATAATGTACAGACAAAGGTATGGTAGGATGTGAATACAGTGGAGGTAAACCTAGGTATTGAGTGATGATGAGAGAGATATTGTCTGTAGAAACATCATTGAAACCAGGAGATGTCATCACATGTGTGGGTGGTGGAACTAATAGGTTGGATAAGGTATAGTGAGCAGGACTAGAGGCTCTACAGTGAAATAAGCCAATAAACACTAACCAGAACAAGGCATATTGACATTAAGGAGAGGCATGCTTAGTCGAGTGATCAAAAGGGTCCAGTGATTAGTGAGGTTGGTTGGGATCACGGCGATTCAGACAGCTAGCCGGGCCATCGGTAGCAAGCTAGCATAGGATGGAGGTCTGTTTTTAGCCACCTCGTGCGTTCCCGTCGGTAGGATTAGTGGGGTTCCGTGTGGTAGAGGGGATCAATCCAATTCGCAAAAAAAATAGTAGCCGATAAGAGAGCTAACGATTAGCGGACCGCAGATGGGCATTCAGGTAACGTCGCAACGGAGGAGCCAGCTGGATAACTCCCTCGGGCAGATAGCGTCGGTAGTCCAGTTGTGAAGGCCCAGTGGGGCTCCGCGTTGGCAGTAAAAATGGGTCCGGATAGGTGATTGTAGCCCAGGAGTGAATAATGGAACTCTTCAGCTGGCTAGCTCCGGAGTAATTGATGTTTGCTCCGGAATCGACATAAGCCGATAGTCACACGGATAGCAGCTAGCTAGCTGCGAGATCCCGGTATAAATGTCCAGAGCTTGCGGTTGAAATCCAGGGACATGGAGAGAAAAATAGGTCTGGTATGTTCCGGTCCGAGCCGCGCCGTACAAAACTGGCGATAGATTTTGAGCTAAAGGATAGCTGATGACCACAAACCGTGGTTAGCTGAATACTACCGATTAGCCAGTAAAGAAGCTTACTAGCTTCTGGCTTGCTTCTGATTAGCTTCTGGTTAGCTTCAGGCTAGCTTCTGGCTAGCTTCTGGTTAGCTTCTATGGAGGTAAATACGTACATATTTGAGGTAAATAATACTTTCTTTTTTAAAATATAAATTGGTGAGGCGGGTTGCAGGAGAGTGTTTTGAAGATGAGTTTATGGAAAATAAAAAATATATATAAAAAGGTATGCGAAGAAAGTTGTAAATATATATATATACGGGACACGACAAGACGAGGACAAAAGACGTCTGACTGCTATGCCATCTTGGTGACACAATGCTATTATGATGATCTGCTAATTGAATTATAATCTTAACATTATATAAGGGGATGTAAACCAAGATTTGTGATTAGATCCTTTGCTTGACAGCAGGTTTGGAGTAAAATGCTTCCCCAGAGACATCAAACTGCAAGAGCCGTTACTGGTAAATTGAAATGAGACAAACAAGACGTCTTGTAGGAGCAGTGAGTCTTATTGAATAATATTCAGTGGAGCTGAGGCGCCTTAATGTTTAATGAAAGGCTGACATACCAAGTCATTTTGAGGGACCACACACCAGCCAAAAGGTTTCCTCTCTTTTCACTTTTTGAAAATCTGATTTTCTGGTTCTGTTGAGAGATTAAAGACCTACTGTCTGGAGTGTGGGAGGAAGCAGAATGCCCTAAAAGTACAGTAGCAACTCACACCTCCTACACAATGTTCATGTGATATACTGTTCATCAACGTACGTATGTACTGTATCTTATGATATAAAACAGTATAAAAATCTCTATTTATCTTGTGACACTTAAAAAAACAAACACATGCATTGCACACATGCACACATTCATTCAAGTCAAAGGAATCCATCCTAGCTCAATCAAGACATATCATGTCTCCTTGAGATACACTGAATTGCTGTCACGCAGTTGACGTCTGTCTGATGTCTGTCTGTCTGTGTGATGTCTGTCTGTCTGACATCCACTTGCATTCATTCTGCGTCATGCTGGCTGAGCTGAATTGGCCTTCAGGGGCAGCAGCAGAAACACGTTGCCGTGAGCGAAAAGTAGCCTAGTGGTTAAGAGTGTTGGACCAGCAACCAAAAGGTCACTGGTTTGAATCCCTGAGCCTACTAGGTAAAAAGTCTGTTGATGAGTCATTGAGCAAGGCACTTAACCCTAATTACTCCTGTAAGTCGCTCTCGATAAGAGTGTCTAGTAACATGTTGATGTCTCTGCTACAGAGAGACTATCTAAGACTGAGTACAGGAACTATATTTTACGTAAATTACAAATGTACAGTGCCTTCGGAAAGTATTCAGACACCTTGACTTTTTCCACATTTTGTTACGTAACAGCCTTAATCTAAATTGTTTTTATTTTTTATTATCCCATAATGTCAAAGCGAAAACAAGTTTTTAGACATTTTTGCAAATGTATTACAAGTAATAAATATAAATAACTTATTTACATAAGTATTGTGTCGAGGCACAGATCTGTGTAAGAGTACCAAAAAATGTCTCCAGCATTGAAGGTCCCCAGGAACACAGTTGCCTCCACAACTCTTAAATGTAAGAAGTTTGGAACCACCTAGAGCTGTTCTACCATAAAGGCCACTCTACCAATCAAGTGGCCAGGCGGAAGCCACACCTCAGTAAATTAGACTGTAAAAGAGTGGAAGCCTTGGTCAACTTGCATTTTCATTTTGACCATGAAATGAATGATGCAATAACCATTTTAGGTGCAAAAACATACAATTCTAGTAAAAGGAACATGACAGCCCACTTGGAGTTTGCCAAAATATACCTAAAGACTCTCAGACTGTGTGAAACAAGATTCTCTGGACTGATGAAACCAATATTGAAGTCTGGAGGAAATCTGGGACCATCCCTACAGTGAAGCATGGAGGTGGCAGCATCATGCTGTGGGGATGTTTTTCAGTGGGAAACCGAGGGAAAGATAAACGGAGCAAAGTACAGAAAGATCCTTGAAGAAAACCTGCTCCAGAGCGCTCAGGACCTCAGACTGGGGCGAAGGTTCACCTTCCAACAGGACAACGACCCTAAGCACACAGCCAAGACAACACAGGAGTGGCTTCGGGACACGTCTCTGAATATCCTTGAGGGGACAGCCAGTGCCCGGACTTAATCGTCTTGTTTGTCTCTGGAGAGACCTTGAAATAGTGGTGCCGTGACGCTCCCCATCCAACCTGACAGAGCTTGAGAGGATCTGCAGAGAAGAATGGGAGAAACTCCCCAAATACAGGTGTGCCAAGCTTGTAGCGTCATATTCAAGACTAGAGACTGTAATCGCTGCAAAAGGTGCTTCAACAAAGTACTGAGTAAATGTGATATTTCAGTTTTTATTTTGTATAAATTCTGTTTTTGTTTTGTCATTATGGGGTATTGTGTGTAGATTGATGAGGGAAAAAAACGATTTAATCAATGTTAGAATAAGGCTGTAACATAACAAAATGTGGAAAAAGTATTTTTTTTGGTGTTTTCTTTTTGTTGAATTTGACCCCCTTTTCTCCCCAATTTCGTGGTATCCAATTGTTAGTAGTTACTATCTTGTCTCATTGCTACAACGAAAGCCATGCATCCTCCGAAACACAACCCAACCAAGCCGCACTGCTTCTTAACACAGCGCGCATCCAACCCGGAAGCCAGCCACACCAATGTGTCGGAGGAAACACCGTGCACCTGGCGACCTGGTTAGCGTGCACTGCGCCCGGCCCGCCACAGGAGTCACTAGTGCGCAATGAGACAAGGATATCCCTACCGGCCAAACCCTCCCTAACCCGGACGACATTAGGCCAATTGTGCATTGCCCCACGGACCTCCCGGTTGCGGCCGGCTGAGACAGAGCCTGGGCGCGAACCCAGAGTCACAACTAGCACTGCGATGCAGTGCCCTAGACCACTGCCGCACCCCACCTATAGTCTTTTGACCTGGAGTGCCAGGATTAGGGTTTATAATTCTAGTTGCATCATTAGCATTAGCATTAGCATTACTGAGGGAAATTCATGCAGTGATAGACCTACTGTATATTATCAAGCTCCATACAGTGGGCCATAACTGCTAGGCTGCTCAATCAATTCAAAGGCAGTGTTGGGTCAAGTACATTTGTGATTTGGGTCAATAATATAACTTTTACAAACACGTTATAGAGTGTGTAGGTGGTGGAGTGAAGGGAGTGTGACTCCTGATCTAACTAACAACATGTATCACAGAGCTGTATCACGGAGCTGTATCACGGAGTAGTGCACCGGAGTAGTGCACCGGAGTAGTGCACCAGAGAAAGAGACAAAAGATAAGCAGAGCATCAAATATTTCCTCTCCTCCCTCTCTGTGGGCCCATTAAAGGCCCAATGCAGCAGTTTGTTTTATATCAATATCAAATAATTGCTGGTTAACAATTAAAGAAATACCTTAGCTAGAAATACCGAGGCTATGTTTCCATCCAATTGGTGACAGATTTTCTTGTGAATATTCTAAAATCTGCATAAAGAACATCTGAATTCCCATTAGTGGTGTGTTTTCACCAAAATCAAATAAAATTTGATTGGTCACATGCGCCGAGTCCAATAGGTGTAAAATAACAATAATGAGGTTATATACAGGGTGTACTGGTACCGAGTCAATGTGCGGGGGTACATGTTAGTCGAGGTAATTTGTACATGTAGGTAGGGGTAAAGTGACTATGTATCGATAATAAACAGCGAGTAGCAGCAGGGGGGGGGGTGTATCAATTGTTCAATTGATTAATTGTTCAGCAGTCTTATGGCTTGGGGGTAGAAGCTGTTAAGGAGCCTTTTAGACCTAGACTTGGCGCTCCAGTACTTCTTGCCGTTCGGTAGCAGAGAGAACAGTCTATGACTTGGGTGGCTGGAGTCTTTGACAATGTTTTGGGCCTTCCTCTGAAACGGCCTAGTATATAGGTCCTGGATTGCAGGAAGCTTGGTCCCCGTGATGTACTCTGTAGTGCCTTACGGTCAGATGCCGAGCAGTTACCATACCAGGCGGGGTTGCAACCAGTCAGGATGCTCTCGTTGGTGCAGCTGTAGAACTTTTTGAGGATCTGGGGACCCATGTCAAATCTTCCAGTCTCCTGAGTGGGAAAAGGTGTTGTCGTGCCCTCTTAACAACTGTCTTGGTGTGTTTGAACCATGATAGTTCGTTGGTGATGTAGACACCAAGGAACTTGAAACTCTTGACCCACTCCACTACAGCCCTGTTGTTGTTAATGGGGGTGTGTTCGGCCCTCCTTTTCCTGTAGTCCACGGTAATCTCTTTTGTCTTGCTCATGTTGAGGAAGAGGTTGTTGTCCTAGCACCACACTGCCAGGTCTCTGACCTCCTCCCTATCTCATCGTTGTCGGTGATCAGGCCTACCACCGTTGTGTCGTCAGCAAACTTAATGATGGTCTTGGAGTCGTGCTTGGCCACGCAGTCGTGGGTAAACAATAGAAACATAGGAAATATTCCATTGTCTTTGTCAGAGGTCCACATTGGGTAGACATCAATAGAAACATAGGAAATATTCCATTGTCTCTGTCAGAGGTCCACATTGGGTAGACATCAATAGAAACATAGGAAATATTCCATTGTCTCTGTCAGAGGTCCACATTGGGTAGACATCAATAGAAACATAGGAAATGACTCTGAAATAATACAACATTTCAGTTGGATATATTGATTTGTTGTTATTATATGACATGACTATTTTTTATTCCTTAAAGTCATCATCTCATCTCTACTCAGCTTGTAGCACCCAGCCAAACAACCATAACGTTACCTCTGTGCTCCAATACTGTAACGCTTTAGTCATCCTCTCTAGCTAGCCTGCCTGCCTATGCTGCAGAGCTGTCTGACCAAAATTATTGTACTACTTCTTCAAACCCACTATTGTGTTGTCTGCATTCCTCTCTCATTTGGTCTATGCTGTATGTGTGTATCCAGCCTAATGTAACAGGTGTTAAAGTCAATGAATGTATATACTGTATGAAGGTAATAATACCGTTTCTAAACCCAGAGGCGCAACATCGCAGGAACACTTGAGAAACACACCAGGCTGGGGTTTGAGAAGCCAATGAGATTATTTCTTCATTTTCTTGAAATCTAAAAACGCAACCTAGACCACCGTCTTAAGGAGTTGAACATGCTATTATTCCAACCTCGTGAAAGTGACAAACTGACGTTTGAATTTTTCATTGAAAACTCAATGAGTGCTTTTGATTTGATGGCCTTTACATGCGTATTTCGGACGACCGTTAGACCCGCTGACCTATTTCTAAGTTTAGGGATTTCTATTGGAGAAGCAGTTTCTGGCTGCATTCCAAACACGTAAAAGACACACCCTCTCCCCACAGCCCTCAAATGAAGTGGACACTTCTAATGATGTATCATGGCATATGATGAGTTGACACTTGTAGGGCAAGGGGTGAGGGAAGAATCCATTCATTTTAAACGGACCACCCTTGTGTGATGCCAAGGAAAGTTGCCCTATCTAACATTTCCAAAAGCTAACCAAACAAAAACATTATTACTTTTACATAATTACTTTTTGCATGGTAGACTTTACTGAGAATGACTGTGATGACTCAAACATTTGGATGCATTAATATTAATGAAGTAACAATTCCCGCCTTTTCTTCAGTCTGTTGTGATACAGCCCATGTAACAGCCAGCAGAGCTGCTGAAGGCAAGGCTCCTTGGCCAACTGATGGCTCAGGGAAAAACAACATCAACGCTAACATATTTTCTTAAAATGGGTGTACTGTACTGCACTCTTAGAAAACAAGGTGCTATCTTGAACCTAAAAGGGTTCTTCGGCTGTCCCCTTTGAAGAAACCTTTTTGGTTCCAGATAGAAATATTCCCACAGAGGGGTTCTACATGCAACCCAAAATAATTCTACCTGGAAGCAAAAAGGGTTCTCCTATTTTTTTATTTTTTTATTTCACCTTTATTTAACCAGGTAGGCTAGTTGAGAACAAGTTCTCATTTGCAACTGCGACCTGGCCAAGATAAAGCATAGCAGTGTGAACAGACAACACAGAGTTACACATGGAGTAAACAATTAACAAGTCAATAACACAGTAGAAAAAAAAAATGGGCAGTCTATATACAATGTGTGCAAAAGGCATGAGGAGGTAGGCGAATAATACAATTTTGCAGATTAACACTAGGGTGATAAATGATCAGATGGTCATGTACAGGTAGAGATATTGGTGTGCAAAAGAGCAGAAAAGTAAATAAAAAAATAAAAAAAACAGTATAAAAACAGTATGGGAATGAGGTAGGTGAAAATGTACAGCTGCAGCGATCGGTTAGCTGCTCGGATAGCTGATGTTTGAAGTTGGTGAGGGAGATAAAGGTCTCCAACTTCAGCGATTTTTGCAGTTCGTTCCAGTCACAGGCAGCAGAGTACTGGAACGAAAGGCGGCCAAATGAGGTGTTGGCTTTAGGGATGATCAGTGAGATACACCTGCTGGAGCGTGTGCTACGGATGGGTGTTGCCATCGTGACCAGTGAACTGAGATAAGGCGGAGCTTTACCTAGCATGGACTTGTAGATGACCTGTAGCCAGTGGGTCTGGCGACGAATATGTAGCGAGGGCCAGCCGACTAGAGCATACAAGTCGCAGTGGTGGGTGGTATAAGGTGCTTTGGTGACAAAACGGATGGCACTGTGATAGACTGCATCCAGTTTGCTGAGTAGAGTGTTGGAAGCCATTTTGTAGATGACATCGCCGAAATCGAGGATCGGTAGGATAGTCAGTTTTACTAGGGTAAGCTTGGCGGCGTGAGTGAAGGAGGCTTTGTTGCGGAATAGAAAGCCGACTCTTGATTTGATTTTCGATTGGAGATGTTTGATGTGAGTCTGGAAGGAGAGTTTGCAGTCTAGCCAGACACCTAGGTACTTATAGATGTCCACATATTCAAGGTCGGAACCATCCAGAGTGGTGATGCTAGTCGGGCATGCGGGTGCAGGCAGCGATCGGTTGAAAAGCATGCATTTGGTTTTACTCGCGTTTAAGAGCAGTTGGAGGCCACGGAAGGAGTGCTGTATGGCATTGAAGCTCGTTTGGAGGTTAGATAGCACAGTGTCCAATGACGGGCCGAAAGTATATAGAATGGTGTCGTCTGCGTAGAGGTGGATCAGGGAATCGCCCGCAGCAAGAGCAACATCATTGATATATACAGAGAAAAGAGTCGGCCCGAGCATTGAACCCTGTGGCACCCCATAGAGACTGCCAGAGGACCGGACAGCATGCCCTCCGATTTGACACACTGAACTCTGTCTGCAAAGTAATTGGTGAACCAGGCAAGGCAGTCATCCGAGAAACCGAGGCTATTGAGTCTGCCGATAAGAATATGGTGATTGACAGAGTCGAAAGCCTTGGCGAGGTCGATGAAGACGGCTGCACAGTACTGTCTTTTATCGATGGCGGTTATGATATCGTTTAGTACCTTGAGCGTGGCTGAGGTGCACCCGTGACCGGCTCGGAAACCAGATTGCACAGCGGAGAAGGTACGGTGGGATTCGAGATGGTCAGTGACCTGTTTGTTGACTTGGCTTTCGAAGACCTTAGATAGGCAGGGCAGGATGGATATAGGTCTATAGCAGTTTGGGTCCAGGGTGTCTCCCCCTTTGAAGAGGGGGATGACTGCGGCAGCTTTCCAATCCTTGGGGATCTCAGACGATATGAAAGAGAGGTTGAACAGGCTGGTAATAGGGGTTGCGACAATGGCGGCAGATAGTTTCAGAAATAGAGGGTCCAGATTGTCAAGCCCAGCTGATTTGTACGGGTCTAGGTTTTACATTTACATTACATTTAAGTCATTTAGCAGACGCTCTTATCCAGAGCGACTTACAAATTGGTGCTTTCACCGGTTTTGCAGCTCTTTCAGAACATCTGCTATCTGGATTTGGGTAAAGGAGAACCTGGAGAGGCTTGGGCGAGGAGCTGCGGGGGGGGCGGAGCTGTTGGCCGAGGTTGGAGTAACCAGGCGGAAGGCATGGCCGGCCGTTGAGAAGTGCTTATTGAAGCTTTCGATAATCGTGGATTTATCGGTGGAGACCGTGTTACCTAGCCTCAGTGCAGTGGGCAGCTGGGAGGAGGTGCTCTTGTTCTCCATGGACTTCACAGTGTCCCAGAACTTTTTGGAGTTGGAGCTACAGGATGCAAACTTCTGCCTGAAGAAGCTGGCCTTAGCTTTCCTGACTGACTGCGTGTATTGGTTCCTGACTTCCCTGAACAGTTGCATATCACGGGGGGCTATTCGATGCTATTGCAGTCCGCCACAGGATGTTTTTGTGCTGGTCGAGGGCAGTCAGGTCTGGAGTGAACCAAGGGCTGTATCTGTTCTTGGTTCTGCATTTTTTGAACGGAGCATGCTTATCTAAAATGGTGAGGAAGTTACTTTTAAAGAATGACCAGGCATCCTCAACTGACGGGATGAGGTCAATGTCCTTCCAGGATACCCGGGCCAGGTCGATTAGAAAGGCCTGCTCACAGAAGTGTTTTAGGGAGCGTTTGACAGTGATGAGGGGTGGTCGTTTGACTGCGGCTCCGTGGCGGATACAGGCAATGAGGCAGTGATCGCTGAGATCCTGGTTGAAGACAGCGGAGGTGTATTTGGAGGGCCAGTTGGTCAGGATGACAGATTTAGGGTTGTACCTGGTGGGTTCCTTGATGATTTGAGTGAGATTGAGGGCATCTAGCTTACATTGTAGGACTGCCGGGGTGTTAAGCATATCCCAGTTTAGGTCACCTAACAGAACAAACTCTGAAGCTAGATGGGGGGCGATCAATTCACAAATGGTGTCCAGGGCACAGCTGGGAGCTGAGGGTGGTCGGTAGCAGGCGGCAACAGTGAGAGACTTATTTCTGGAGAGGGTAATTTTCAAAATTAGTAGTTCGAACTGTTTGGGTATGGACCTGGAAAGTATGACATTACTTTGCAGGCTATCTCTGCAGTAGACTGCAACTCCGCCCCCTTTGGTAGTTCTATCTTGACGGAAGATGTTATAGTTGGGTATGGAAATCTCTGAATTTTGGTGGCCTTCCTGAGCCAGGATTCAGACACGGCAAGGACATCAGGGTTAGCAGAGTGTGCTAAAGCAGTGAGTAAAACAAACTTAGGGAGGAGGCTTCTGATGTTGACATGCATAAAACCAAGGCTTTTTCGATCACAGAAGTCAACAAATGAGGGTACCTGGGGACATGCAGGGCCTGGGTTTACCTCCACATCACCCGCGGAACAGAGAAGGAGTAGTATGAGGGTGCGGCTAAAGGCTATCAAAACTGGTCGCCTAGAGCGTTGGGGGCAGAGGATAAGAGGAGCAGGTTTCTGGGCATGGTAGAATATATTCAGGGCATAATGCGCAGACAGGGGTATGGTGGGGTGCGGGTACAGCGGAGGTAGGCCCAGGCACTGGGTGATGATGAGAGAGGTTGTATCTCTGGACATGCTGGTTGTAATGGGTGAGGTCACCGCATGTGTGGGAGGTGGGACAAAGGAGGTAACAGGGGTATGCAGAGTGGGTCTAGGGGCTCCATTGTGAACTAAAACAATGATAACTAACCTGAACAACAGTATACAAGGCATATTGACATCTGAGAGAGACATACAGCGAGGCATACAGTAATCACAGGTGTTGAATTTGGAAAGCTAGCTAAAAACAGTAGGCGAGGCTAATCCGCTAGCACAACAAACAGCAGGTAAAATGGCGTTGACTAGGCAACGGGGCCGACAGGTAAGACAAACAAGCAGAAAGGAGTACCGTGATTAATGGACAGTCCAGCGTGCGTCAGCTATGTAGCCAAGAGATCAATGTCCAGGGGGCAGCGGTGGATGGGCAGGGTGGATGGGCAGGGGGGCTGGGCTGGCGAGTGTTATCCAGGTTTTTAAAAAACTAACAATGACTAACTAGCTTGTAGCTAGTTAGCTGGTTAGCGTCTGGAGGTTCTTGAGTGTGTCATAAAAATAAAAATAAGAGTAAAAGTAATAGCGATTCCGTATCACATTGGGTGAGGCAGGTTTCCGGAAGGTATAAACAAATTAAAAATCAAAAAGAGATAGAAAGTAAATGGGGTCAGAGAGTGATTGGGACGCGGTGGTTCAGACGGTTAGCAGGCCTGTGCTAACAAGCTAACAGTTCGTAGGCCCGAGCTAGACAAGGTAGCAGTTAGCGGACCGGAGCTTGACAAGCTAGCCGTTAGCAGGCCGAATTAGCAAGCAGGGAGATAGCGAGGGCTAGAGAGTTAACCTTTGGGGACGTCGCGATGGGGTGAGTCTGTTTATTCCTCTTCATGCGGTGAGCTGGAGATACAGCGATTCAGAAAGCTCGCGGGCCTTGGCCAGCAGATGGATCTTTGGCGATGTCGCAGCGGAAAAGCCTGTTGAAACCCCTCGGACGATTATGTCGGCGGACCAGTCGTGATGGATCGGCGGGGCTCCGTGTCGGCAGTAGAGGGTCCAGGCCAATTGGCAAATTAGGTATTTTTGGACCTCTTCGGCTAGTCGGGAGATGGGCTTAGCTCGAGGCTAGCTCCAGGCTAACTGGTGCTTGCTCTGGGACAGAGACGTTAGCCAGGAGTAGCCACTCGGATTGCAGCTAGCTATTTACGATGATCCGGTATAAAGGTTCAGAGCTTGCGGTAGGAATCCGGAGATGTGGTAGAGAAAAAGCAGTCTGATATGCTTTGGGTAGATGTCGCGCTGGTGTCCTAGTTAGCGTTGAAGACCGCTAGCAGTGGCTAGCTACTAGCTAGTAGCTAGTTAGCTGGCTAGCTTCTGATGAGGGTTCCGATTCTAAAGTATAGAAAAAGCAGATCCGTACCACATTGGGTGATGCGGGTTGCAGGAGAGTATATTCAGCCTGTAGTTGGAAAGTGAGATTAAAATATGTACGAAATATATACAGAAAAAAACGAGGAAAAACTATATTTACACTATACAGGACGGGACAAGACAAAACACACGTCCGACTGCTACGCCATCTTGGCATTGTGATGAGTCTGGTAATATGAGGACAGCCGAAGAACCCCTTTTGATTCATTTTTTCTAAGAGTGTAATATGACACTTTCCCACCTGGACAAAAGGAACGCCTACATTAGAATAATATACTTTGACTACAGCTCAGCATTCAACACCATAGTGCCCTCCAAATGCATCACTAAGCTAAGGACCCTGGGATTAAACATCTCCCTCTGCAATTGTATACTGGACTTTCTGATTGGCCGTCCCAAGGTGGTGAGGGTAGACAACAACACGGAGACCCCTCAGGGGTGTGTGCTTAGCCCCCTGCTGTACTCCCTCTTCACCCACAACTGTACAGTAGCACAGGACTCCAACACCATCATTAAGGTTGTTGACAACAGGACGGTGGTAGGCTTGATCACCGACAACGAGGAGACAGCCTATAGGGAGGAGTTCAGAGACCTGGCAGTGTGGTGCCAGGACAACAACCTCTCCCTCAACTTCAGCAAGACAAAGGAAACGGAGGGCCAAGCATGCCCCCATTCACATCGATGGGGCTGTAGTGGACACTCTCGAGAGCTTTAAGTTCCTCTGTGTCCACATCACTAAGGACCTAGCAAGATCCAAACACGCCAACACAGTCGTGAAGAGAGCACAACAACGCCTCTTCCCCGTCAGAAGACTAAAAAGATTTGGCATGGGCCATCAGATTCTCAAAAAGTTCCACAGCTGTACCATCGAGAGCATCTTGACTGGTTGCATCACCACTTGTTATGGCAACTGCTCAGCTTCCGACTGCAAGGCGCTATAGAGGGTAGTGCGTACGGCCCAGTACATCAATGGGGCAGAGCTCCCATCCATCCAGGACCTCTATACCAGGCGGTGTCAGAGGAAGGCCCTAAAAATGGTCAAAGACTCCAGCCACCCAAGTCACAGTCTGTTCTCTCTGCTACCGTATGGCAAGCTGTACCGGAGCGCCAAGTCTGGGACTGAAAGGCTCCTGAAGAGCTTCTACCCCAAAGCCATAAGACTGCTGAATAGTTAATTAAACGGCTGTCTGGACTCCCCCCACCTACATGTACATAGCACTTCAATCAATCAATCACCTAACAAAACCTACATGTACATATTACCTCAATCACCCCAACTACCTTATACCCCAGTACACTGACTCAGTACTGGTACTCCTTGTATATAGCCTGTATATAGCCTGTATATAGCCTGTATATAGCCTGTATATAGCCTGTATATAGCCTGTATATAGCCTGTATATAGCCTGTAGCCTGTATATAGCCTGTATATAGCCTGTATATAGCCTCTATATAGCCTGTATATAGCCTGTATATAGCCTGTATATAGCCTGTATATATATATAGCCTGTATATAGCCTCTATATAGCCTGTATATAGCCTGTATATAGCCTCTATATAGCCTGTATATAGCCTGTATATAGCCTGTATATAGCCTGTATATAGCCTCTATATAGCCTGTATATAGCCTGTATATAGCCTCTATATAGCCTGTATATAGCCTGTATATAGCCTGTATATAGCCTGTATATAGCCTGTATATAGCCTCTATATAGCCTGTATATAGCCTGTATATAGCCTGTATATAGCCTGTATATAGCCTGTATATAACCTGTATATAGCCTGTATATAGCCTGTATATAGCCTGTATATAGCCTGTATATAGCCTGTATATAGCCTGTATATAGCCTGTATATAGCCTGTATATAGCCTGTATATAGCCTGTATATAGCCTGTATATAACCTGTATATAGCCTGTATATAGCCTGTATATAGCCTGTATATAGCCTGTATATAGCCTGTATATAACCTGTATATAGCCTGTATATAGCCTGTATATAGCCTGTATATAACCTGTATATAGCCTCTATATAGCCTGTATATAGCCTGTATATAGCCTGTATATAGCCTGTATATAGCCTGTATATAGCCTGTATATAACCTGTATATAGCCTGTATATAGCCTGTATATAGCCTGTATATAGCCTGTATATAACCTGTATATAGCCTCTATATAGCCTGTATATAGCCTGTATATAACCTGTATATAGCCTGTATATAGCCTGTATATAGCCTGTATATAGCCTGTATATAGCCTGTATATAGCCTGTATATAGCCTCTATATAGCCTGTATATCTGTATATAGCCTGTATATAGCCTGTATATAGCCTGTATATAACCTGTATATAGCCTGTATATAGCCTGTATATAGCCTGTATATAGCCTCTATATAGCCTGTATATAGCCTCTGTATAGCCTCTATATAGCCTGTATATAGCCTGTATATAGCCTCTATATAGCCTGTATATAGCCTGTATATAGCCTGTATATAGCCTGTATATAGCCTGTATATAGCCTGTATATAGCCTGTATATAGCCTGTATATAGCCTGTATAGCCTGTATATATCCTCTATATAGCCTGTATATAGCCTGTATATAGCCTGTATATAGCCTCTATATAGCCTGTATATAGCCTCTATATAGCCTGTATATAGCCTCTATATAGCCTGTATATAGCCTGTATATAGCCTGTATATAGCCTGTATATAGCCTGTATATAGCCTGTATATAGCCTCTATATAGCCTGTATATAACCTCTATATAGCCTGTATATAGCCTGTATATAGCCTGTATATAGCCTGTATATAGCCTCTATATAGCCTGTATATAGCCTCTATATAGCCTGTATATAGCCTGTATATAACCTGTATATAACCTGTATATAGCCTGTATATAACCTGTATATAGCCTGTATATAGCCTGTATATAGCCTGTATATAGCCTGTATATAGCCTCTATATAGCCTGTATATAGCCTGTATATAGCTGTATATAGCCTGTATATAGCCTGTATATAGCCTGTATATAGCCTGTATATAGCCTCTATATAGCCTGTATATAGCCTGTATATAGCCTGTATATAGCCTGTATATAGCCTGTATATAGCCTCTATATAGCCTGTATATAGCCTGTATATAACCTGTATATAACCTGTATATAGCCTGTATATAACCTGTATATAGCCTGTATATAGCCTGTATATAACCTGTATATAACCTCTATATAGCCTGTATATAGCCTTGCTAACGTTATTTTAATTTGTTATTTTATTTTGTTATTTTATTGTTACTATTTTATTTTTATCCATTTGTTAAATTTCATACTTTTTAACTGCATTGTTGGTTAAGGGCTTGTAAGTAAGCATTTCACAGTAAGGTCTACACCTGTTGTATTCGGCGCATGTGACAAATAACAATGTTTTTGATTTGATTTGACATGTTAAATGGTCTTTGAAATTTCCAGGGCAAATTACCGGAGTAATAGCTATTACCATTCTAACTCAATTATGCCTAAACTGCTCCTTTTCCAGATAAACGCAATGTCATTTCAGGACATTATATATTTTTTATTTTCTTTTTTATTTCACCTTTATTTAACCAGGTAGGCAAGTTGAGAACAAGTTCTCATTTACAATTGCGACCTGGCCAAGATAAAGCAAAGCAGTTCGACACATACAACGACACATGGAGTAAAACAAACATACAGTCAATAATACAGTATAAACAAGTCTATATACGATGTGAGCAAATGAGGTGAGATAAGGGAGGTAAAGGCAAAAAAAGGCCATGGTGGCAAAGTAAATACAATATAGCAAGTAAAACACTGGAATGGTAGATTTGCAGTGGAAGAATGTGCAAAGTAGAAATAAAAATAATGGGGTGCAAAGGAGAAAAATAAATAAATAAAATAAATACAGTAGGGAAAGAGGTAGTTGTTTGGGCTAAATATATATATACATACTGCCAATTCTTGTTTGATATTTACAATGCTATATGGTGAGTTTCTATATGTATTGCTGTTGTGTATTGTATTGCAGTATCACCATTTCACAACCGTTCTATTGAGAACTACACTACATATCTAGGTAGGGAGGAGGAAGGGGAGGGTAGGGAGGAGGAAGGGGTGGGTAGGGAGGAGGAAGGGGAGGGTAGGGAGGGGAGGGGAGGGTAGGGAGGAGGAAGGGGAGGGTAGGTAGGGAGGAGGAAGGGGAGGGTAGGGAGGGGAGGGGAGGGAGGAGGAAGGGGAGGGTAGGGAGGAGGAAGGGGAGGGTAGGGAGGGGAGGGGAGGGTAGGGAGGGTAGGGAGGGGAAGGGAGGGAGGAGGAAGGGGAGGGTAGGGAGGAGGAAGGGGAGGGTAGGGAGGGGAGGGGAGGGTAGGGAGGGTAGGGAGGGGAAGGGAGGGAGGAGGAAGGGGAGGGTAGGGAGGAGGAAGGGGAGGGGTAGGGAGGAGGAAGGGGAGGGTGGGTAGGGAGGAGGAAGGGGAGGGTAGGTAGGGAGGAGGAAGGGGAGGGTAGGTAAGGAGGAGGAAGGGGCGGGTAGGGAGGGAGGGGAGGGGAGGGGAGGGAGGAGGAAGGGGAGGGTAGGGAGGAGGAAGGGGAGGGGTAGGGAGGAGGAAGGGGAGGGTAGGGAGGAGGAAGGGGAGGGTAGGTAGGGAGGAGGAAGGGGAGGGTAGGTAGGGAGGAGGAAGGGGCGGGTAGGGAGGGGGGAGGGGAGGGGAGGGAGGAGGAAGGGGAGGGTAGGGAGGAGGAAGGGAGGGTAGGGAGGAGGAAGGGGGGTAGGGAGGGGGAGGGTAGGGAGGGAGGGGAGGGTAGGGAGGAAGAAGGGGAGGGTAGGTAGGGAGGAGGAAGGGGAGGGTAGGGAGGGGAGGGAGGGAGGAGGAAGCGGAGGGTAGGGAGGAGGAAGGGGAGGGTAGGGAGGGGAGGGGAAGGGTAGGGAGGAGGAAGGGGAGGGTAGGGAGGAGGAAGGGGAGGGTAGGGAGGAGGAAGGGGAGGGTAGGGAGGGGAGGAGAAGGGTAGGGAGGAGGAAGGGGAGGGTAGGTAGGAGGAAGGGGAGGGTAGGTAGGGAGGAGGAAGTGGAGGGTAGGTAGGGAGGAGGAAGGGGAGGTTAGGGAGGAGGAAGGGGAGGGTAGGTAGGGAGGAGGAAGGGGGAGGGTAGGGAGGAGGAAGGGGAGGGTAGGGAGGAGGAAGGGGAGGGGAGGTAGGAGGAAGGGGAGGGTAGGGTAGGGAGGAGGAAGGGGAGGGTAGGGAGGAGGAAGGGGAGGGTAGGGAGGGGAGGGGAGGGGTAGGGAGGGGAGGGTTAGGTAGAGAGGAGAGGAGAGGGGTAGGTAGGATAGGAGGTTAGGGAAGGGAGGAGGAAGGGGAGGGTGGGGAGGGGAGGGGTAGGTAGGGAGGAGGAAGGGGATGCTCCGCCATGTTGTGGCCACAGCTCCATACTGAATGGCTGGCTAGGGGTCTGGTAGAGAGGTGTGTTGTGGTCAGGCCTCCATACTAAATGGCTGGTTAGGGGTCTGGTAGAGAGGTGTGTTGTGGTCAGGCATGAATACTAAATGGCTGGTTAGGGGTCTGGTAGAGAGGTGTGTTGTGGTCAGGCCTCCATACTGAATGACTGGCTAGGGGTCTGGTAGATAGCTGTGTTGTGGTCAGGCCTCCATACTGAATGGATGGCTAGGGGTCTGGTAGAGAGGTGTGTTGTGGTCAGGCCTCCATACTGAATGGATGGCTAGGGGTCTTGTAGAGAGATGTGTTGTCAGCTGGCATGCTGAGGTCTGAGAGGAGGCAGGATGTTTGGTATTCTGTGTGTGAGAGAGTGTGTAGAGGGGAACCACAAACAGACAGCTCCCTGTTGGCCTGTGACTGACTGACAGACTACTCCTTAGTGAGCCCAGAAACCCCTGCTGCTTCCTGCCTGTTTATGCCATTCTCTCTTCCTTTGTTGTTTACTTTCGTTTCAGTGAGTGCCTATTTGTATTCATGTGGCATGTGCTTCCAGGAGAGTACATACAGTGTTTTGTGGAGCACAGTGCAAATTATGTTGTCGTGGCTATCGAACACTGTGCATGCAGGGGAGCACACATTGTATGTTGTTTGCATGTGATTTTGATGTCCCTTAAATTACAGGTGTGTGTGCGTGTGTGCACGTTAGATAGAACCCTGGGAGGAAACAGTGATATCATTAAAAACCCTCAACCAGCTGCCTGCTTGGCCCTCTGCCAGGAGACTCTGCTGACACCATAACATGATTTATTGTAAATAAATATATGCCCTAGCAATACACCCTCCCTACATCCACACTAGAGGAGCTGAATGATCATTCAAACTGGATTCTCCTTTTCTCACCATGTTGTAGCCTGTTCCATTATATCCTGTGGGGTTGGTTGTTAGAGATGGTCTGACTTCAAGTAATTCATGGCGTTTAATATGAGTTCCTAATGTGTAAAATCATAGTCAATGTCACAATAATACAAAGATGAGTTGGTGTGCCTCTGTAAATGACTATGGCAGACATTTCTCCTAGAGATCACAGATATGCAACTGCTTTGGTCCAAAAGGATTTGCTAGGATTTTACATTTACTCCCACGAAGCCTGCCTCTCTACTTTCTCTGTAGAGACTCCTTCTACACGAAGCCTGCCTCTCTACTTGCTCTGTAGAGACTCATTCTACACGAAGCCTGCCTCTCTACTTGCTCTGTAGAGACTCATTCTACACGAAGCCTGTCTCTCTACTTGCTCTGTAGAGACTCATTCTACACGAAGCCTGTCTCTCTACTTGCTCTGTAGAGACTCATTCTACACGAAGCCTGCCTCTCTACTTGCTCTGTAGAGACTCATTCTACACGAAGCCTGCCTCTCTACTTGCTCTGTAGAGACTCATTCTACACGAAGCCTGCCTCTCTACTTGCTCTGTAGAGACTCCTTCTACACTAAGCCAGCCTCTCTACTTGCTCTGTAGAGACTCCTTCTACATGAAGCCTGCCTCTCTACTTGCTCTGTAGAGACTCATTCTACATGAAGCCTGCCTCTCTACTTGCTCTGTAGAGACTCATTCTACATGAAGCCTGCCTCTCTACTTGCTCTGTAGAGACCAACTGGCTGTCGGGTTGGGGACCCTCAGACGTAAGGCTCAGGTGTAATGGTGAGCAGGACAGATTGCATAGAGCAGGGAAAGACATCTGGCGGAGTAGCATTGGAGGATTAAAGGCATTCTGATAATGGACAGCTGGACCAGGAGGAGTAGGGCAGATCATTTAACCCGAATCAGCTGTTCTTTAGTTTAAAAAGGCTTCACACCAAAACGTGTTGGCCTACTGGTGCTGGGAAAATCACTCAAGGTATTAAACTATCCAACTGTGGATTGATTGATTGTCTGTCTACATTGAGACAAACTACGTAGGTTGTCTTCAAGGGTCAGGCCCATGTTCGTCTAGCTGCAGGTTATTGTGCATACAGCAGGAGTGTAAAATGAGACCAGCAATTATCATGGTATCTGTGTCAATGTGTTAATCTACAGTATACTATACATGTCAGTGTGTTAATCTACAGTATACTATACATGTCAGTGTGTTAATCTACAGTATACTATACATGTCAGTGTGTTAATCTACAGTATACTATACATGTCAGTGTCAGTGTGTTAATTTACAGTATACTATACATGTCAGTGTCAGTGTGTTAATCTACAGTATACTATACATGTCAGTGTGTTAATCTACAGTATACTATACATGTCAATGTGTTAATCTACAGTATACTATACATGTCAGTGTCAGTGTGTTAATCTACAGTATACTATACATGTCAATGTGTTAATCTACAGTATACTATACATGTCAATGTGTTAATCTACAGTATACTATACATGTCAATGTGTTAATCTACAGTATACTATACATGTCAATGTGTTAATCTACAGTATACTATACATGTCAGTGTGTTAATCTACAGTATACTATACATGTCAGTGTGTTAATCTACAGTATACTATACATGCCAGTGTGTTAATTTACAGTATACTATACATGTCTATGTGTTAATCTACAGTATACTATACATGTCTGTGTCAATGTGTTAATCTACAGTATACTATACATGTCTGTGCCCATGTGTTAATCTACAGTATACTATACATGTCTGTGCCCATGTGTTAATCTACAGTATACTATACATGTCTGTGCCCATGTGTTAATCTACAGTATACTATACATGTCAGTGTCAGTGTGTTAATCTACAGTATACTATACATGTCTGTGCCCATGTGTTAATTTACAGTATACTATACATGTCTGTGTCAATGTGTTAATCTACAGTATACTATACATGTCTGTGCCCATGTGTTAATCTACAGTATACTATACATGTCAGTGTGTTAATCTACAGTATACTATACATGTCAATGTGTTAATCTACAGTATACTATACATGTCTATGTGTTAATCTACAGTATACTATACATGTCAATGTGTTAATCTACAGTATACTATACATGTCAATGTGTTAATCTACAGTATACTATACATGTCTATGTGTTAATCTACAGTATACTATACATGTCTATGCCCATGTGTTAATCTACAGTATACTATACATGTCAGTGTGTGAATCTACAGTATACTATACATGTCAGTGTGTTAATCTACAGTATACTATACATGTCAGTGTGTTAATCTACAGTATACTATACATGTCTATGTGTTAATCTACAGTATACTATACATGTCAGTGTGTTAATTTACAGTATACTATACATGTCTATGTGTTAATCTACAGTATACTATACATGTCTGTGTCAATGTGTTAATCTACAGTATACTATACATGTCTGTGCCCATGTGTTAATCTACAGTATACTATACATGTCTGTGCCCATGTGTTAATCTACAGTATACTATACATGTCTGTGCCCATGTGTTAATCTACAGTATACTATACATGTCTGTGCCCATGTGTTAATCTACAGTATACTATACATGTCAGTGTCAATGTGTTAATCTACAGTATACTATACATGTCTGTGCCCATGTGTTAATCTACAGTATACTATACATGTCAGTGTCAATGTGTTAATCTACAGTATACTATACATGTCTGTGCCCATGTGTTAATCTACAGTATACTATACATGTCTGTGCCCATGTGTTAATCTACAGTATACTATACATGTCTGTGCCAATGTGTTAATCTACAGTATACTATACATGTCTGTGCCCATGTGTTAATCTACAGTATACTATACATGTCTATGCCCATGTGTTAATCTACAGTATACTATACATGTCTATGCCCATGTGTTAATCTACAGTATACTATACATGTCTGTGTCAATGTGTTAATCTACAGTATACTATACATGTCAGTGTCAATGTGTTAATCTACAGTATACTATACATGTCTGTGCCCATGTGTTAATCTACAGTATACTATACATGTCAGTGTGTTAATCTACAGTATACTATACATGTCTGTGTGTTAATCTACAGTATACTATACATGTCTATGTGTTAATCTACAGTATACTATACATGTCAGTGTGTTAATCTACAGTATACTATACATGTCTATGTGTTAATCTACAGTATACTATACATGTCAGTGTGTTAATCTACAGTATACTATACATGTCTATGTGTTAATCTACAGTATACTATACATGTCAGTGTGTTAATCTACAGTATACTATACATGTCTATGTGTTAATCTACAGTATACTATACATGTCAGTGTGTTAATTTACAGTATACTATACATGTCTATGTGTTAATCTACAGTATACTATACATGTCTGTGTCAATGTGTTAATCTACAGTATACTATACATGTCTGTGCCCATGTGTTAATCTACAGTATACTATACATGTCTGTGCCCATGTGTTAATCTACAGTATAGTATACATGTCTGTGCCCATGTGTTAATCTACAGTATACTATACATGTCAGTGTCAATGTGTTAATCTACAGTATACTATACATGTCTGTGCCCATGTGTTAATCTACAGTATACTATACATGTCTGTGCCCATGTGTTAATCTACAGTATACTATACATGTCTGTGTCAATGTGTTAATCTACAGTATACTATACATGTCTGTGCCCATGTGTTAATCTACAGTATACTATACATGTCTATGCCCATGTGTTAATCTACAGTATACTATACATGTCTATGCCCATGTGTTAATCTACAGTATACTATACATGTCTGTGCCCATGTGTTAATCTACAGTATACTATACATGTCAGTGTCAATGTGTTAATCTACAGTATACTATACATGTCTGTGCCAATGTGTTAATCTACAGTATACTATACATGTCAGTGTCAATGTGTTAATCTACAGTATACTATACATGTCAGTGTGTTAATCTACAGTATACTATACATGTCTGTGTGTTAATCTACAGTATACTATACATGTCTATGTGTTAATCTACAGTATACTATACATGTCAGTGTGTTAATATACAGTATACTATACATGTCTATGTGTTAATCTACAGTATACTATACATGTCTGTGTCAATGTGTTAATCTACAGTATACTATACATGTCTGTGCCCATGTGTTAATCTACAGTATACTATACATGTCTGTGCCCATGTGTTAATCTACAGTATACTATACATGTCTATGCCCATGTGTTAATCTACAGTATACTATACATGTCTGTGTCAATGTGTTAATCTACAGTATACTATACATGTCTGTGCCCATGTGTTAATCTACAGTATACTATACATGTCTATGCCCATGTGTTAATCTACAGTATACTATACATGTCTATGCCCATGTGTTAATCTACAGTATACTATACATGTCTGTGTCAATGTGTTAATCTACAGTATACTATACATGTCAGTGTCAATGTGTTAATCTACAGTATACTATACATGTCTGTGCCCATGTGTTAATCTATAGTATACTATACATGTCAGTGTCAATGTGTTAATCTACAGTATACTATACATGTCAGTGTGTTAATCTACAGTATACTATACATGTCTGTGTGTTAATCTACAGTATACTATACATGTCTATGTGTTAATCTACAGTATACTATACATGTCAGTGTGTTAATCTACAGTATACTATACATGTCTATGTGTTAATCTACAGTATACTATACATGTCAGTGTGTTAATCTACAGTATACTATACATGTCTACTATACATGTGTTAATCTACAGTATACTATACTATACATGTCAGTGTGTTAATCTACAGTATACTATACATGTCTATGTGTTAATCTACAGTATACTATACATGTCAGTGTGTTAATTTACAGTATACTATACATGTCTATGTGTTAATCTACAGTATACTATACATGTCTGTGTCAATGTGTTAATCTACAGTATACTATACATGTCTGTGCCCATGTGTTAATCTACAGTATACTATACATGTCTGTGCACATGTGTTAATCTACAGTATAGTATACATGTCTGTGCCCATGTGTTAATCTACAGTATACTATACATGTCAGTGTCAATGTGTTAATCTACAGTATACTATACATGTCTGTGCCCATGTGTTAATCTACAGTATACTATACATGTCTGTGCCCATGTGTTAATCTACAGTATACTATACATGTCTGTGTCAATGTGTTAATCTACAGTATACTATACATGTCTGTGCCCATGTGTTAATCTACAGTATACTATACATGTCTGTGCCCATGTGTTAATCTACAGTATACTATACATGTCTGTGCCCATGTGTTAATCTACAGTATACTATACATGTCAGTGTCAATGTGTTAATCTACAGTATACTATACATGTCTGTGCCCATGTGTTAATCTACAGTATACTATACATGTCTGTGCCCATGTGTTAATCTACAGTATACTATACATGTCAGTGTGTTAATCTACAGTATACTATACATGTCAGTGTGTTAATCTACAGTATACTATACATGTCAGTGTGTTAATCTACAGTATACTATACATGTCTGTGCCCATGTGTTAATCTACAGTATACTATACATGTCAGTGTGTTAATCTACAGTATACTATACATGTCTATGTGTTAATCTACAGTATACTATACATGTCAGTGTGTTAATCTACAGTATACTATACATGTCTGTGTGTTAATCTACAGTATACTATACATGTCAGTGTCAATGTGTTAATCAATGTACTAATACAGTGAGCATCAATGATACTGTACAAAGTTACACTAATACAATGTATTGGACATACAGTATAATACATTTAAAAGCCATGTAAGGCTACAGACCTGTGTTTTATTATTGCATTGAAACGCAGAGGGGTCTATTATTCTATGGTGTATGTCATTTCCTGTTTGATTGTCATTGTTTAATATATGATTGGAAAATGTTTTTGTAAGGCTCATTGTAGTATCACACTATCCTGGTGTATTGCCCTTGACTTCTGTGCTCAGTGCTGTTGAAGCTTCATTTCTCTTTCATTATACCCCTGTTGGAGGATTTACACAGGGCTGCATGAACTCCATTTCTCCCTCTGTATTTTTACTCAGCTATAGCTTATAGTTCTAGTCCTGGTGTATTCCGCCGGGTTGCTTAGCAACACAATTTTTAAAGTCCAGAGCATATCTTTGCGTATACATTACAGTGGATGGCGTACAGTACAGGGAGGCTGTAGGGACGGAGGAGGAGATTGGCACACGCTTAAAAGCTGGTACGACGGCAAATATTATACAAGGAAAGGACGAGATTATATTTGTTTCATTTCTTATATGTGTAATGGTGCAGTGGAGGCTGGTGAGGGGAGGACGGCTCATAATAATGTCTGGAACGGAGCAAATGGAATGGCATCAAGCACATGGAAACCATGTGTTTGATGTATTTGATACCCTTCCACCTATTCCACTCCAGCCATAACCACGATACCGTCCTCCCCAATTAAGGTGCCACCAGCCTCCTGTGGTATGGTGATACCGCCGAAACAGTACTTACTGATAATGATAAATGCTGCTACTACACAGCAGATGGGTTTTTGTGAAGCTACTGCTCACACAATAAAAGCCTGGATGATGGAGGAGGCTTGGTTTATCTCATCTCTGATGCAATCATGAACTTGATCAAGGGGCAATGGCTTTTTACTGTAAGACTGATACACTCCTCATGATTGGTGAAGGATAATGAGAATGAGCTGTACAGACTGAGCAGACAGTGAAAGAGATTGAGCTGTGCAGATTGAGCAGTCAGTGAAGGAGTGTATGAACAGAGGGGTAGATATTAGGAGGAAAAACGGGGTCTCCCCTGCCAATTTGGGTCACTTATTAATACTGCAGAAAGCCCTCTGTTCTCGGACAGAAAGAGAGCATTTATTTGGCAAAGCAGCATTGTTATCTTGCTGACTGCCCGCCATCTCACTTTCATTAGTGGGGAGAGTAGCTTGTGTCAATGTGACCTCTCTCTCCTCCCCAACCTCCTCCCTCTGTACCATGCCCACCATCACCCTTTCACCTACCACCTTCCTTCCTTCCTTCCTTCCTTCCTTCCTTCCTTCCTTCCTTCCTTCCTTCCTTCCTTCCTTCCTTCCTTCCTTCCTTCCTTCCTTCCTTCCTTCCTTCCTTCCTTCCTTCCTTCCTTCCCTCCCTACCACCCACCTTCATCCCGCCTTACCACCCACCTTCATCCCTCCCTAACACCCACCCACCCTCATCCCTCCCTACCACCCACCATCACCCCTTCCCTCTCATCTACCATCTTCCCCTCCCTCCCTCCCTCCCTCCCTCCCTCCCACCTACCATCTTCCTTCCTTCCCTCCCTACCACCCACCCTCATCCAGCCTAACCACCCACCTTCATCCCTCCCTACCACCCACCCTCATCCCTCCCTACCACCCCTGTAGGTATGAAAAATATCTTTCAAAATCATTTGATGAATCAGTGAATTTGGCCCGTACTGCTATAGCCCATAGAAACGCATTGAATAACACATTCGTACATGGCATAACAGACAGTCCAAAAACATATATCATAAGGAATAAGGTTTTTAAGTATCGTTTTTGAATTGTCATCCAATTGGGAATTCTAGGTGGGATACTCAGGCATCTTTCTAGAGCTATCTTCATTTGATCAATCTGTTGTCACAGGGAACTTTCCTGCACAGCAGGAAATGCTAATTGGAGTGTACTCAATGTTTAGAAAGGCCCCAACAACCCCATACAAAAATGTCCAATAATAATAATAATTCACATTTCCTGTCACTGCAGAATTATTATTATTTTTGAAGCAGGGTCAAATTAAGATAGCACACCTGTAATGTTTCCTGCGTCGTGAAACTATCTGTCTGCGTGTTTGGCTTTCAGATCACCAGAAGCTGGACAGAGAGGCCAGAATCTGCCGACTGCTGAAGCACTCCAATATCGGTGAGTTCTGTAGCAGACCGATCAGGTCATGCAGGCTTCCTCATCCTACTCCCACTCTTTCAGTATATATCATAAGCTCTATGGCAAATACAGATTGGAAACACACAAAAAGTACTATGATCCATAAAAATGTGTTCTATTTCTTTTCATTATTGATTGGCTTGATTCCACAATATCAGTTTTCCTTTGAGTCACATTACACACATTCTTTCACACTACCTATGAAGCAGTTCGGATTGGGACACTTCAGAAATATACCTCACTAGCCTTGGGTCAGATTGTCTTGAGAGCATAGTAAACTTTCAGTTCACTATAGTACAGTATTGACGTCATCTGCTTCCATTGACCTGAATCATGCACCCAGTGAAAGTGCAACAGTCATCCAGAGAGATAGAAAGCTAGCTCGTTATTGTGGTTCCTGAGTGTACAGCTGGCACCATCAGACCACAGTGTGTAATTTACTGATTAACAGGCTGAGAAGCACTTTTCTACTTTTCTTAGCCCCACACGTGTTTAATAATGCATCCCACTCGCTGCCATGGACAAGAGCAGCTGCATTATTAATCCAAAGATATTTTCATCTGTGTTTGAGAGAGAGAGAGAGAGAGAGAGAGAGAGAGAGAGAGAGAGAGAGAGAGCACGGCTCAACTGTATGTCTAAACCAGCCTCTGAGTGGTCAGAGAGAGAACTAATACAATTGTGACCTATGGATGCCCTCAGGGCAGGTTGTATGCTGCTTTGTGATCTGTCAGGGATAGAGAGAGGATAGAGAGAGCATAGAGAGATGATATAGAGAGGGGGATATAGAGAGGATAGAGAGAGGATAGAGATGATATAGAGAGGATAGAAATGATATAGAGGGGATAGAGAGAGGATAGAGAGAGGATATAGAGGATAGAGAGTGGATAGAGAGTGGATAGAGAGGGGGATATAGAGAGGATAGAGAGAGGATAGAGATGATATAGAGGGGATAGAAATGATATAGAGTGGATAGAGAGTGGATAGAGAGTGGATAGAGAGTGGATAGAGAGGGGGATATAGAGAGGATAGAGAGAGGATAGAGATGATATAGAGAGGATAGAAATGATATAGAGGGGATAGAGAGAGGATAGAGAGAGGATATAGAGAGGATAGAGAGAGGATAGAGAGTGGATAGAGAGTGGATAGAGAGAGGATATAGAGAGGATAGAGAGAGGATAGAGAGAGGATAGAGAGAGGATATAGAGAGGATAGAGAGAGGATAGAGAGTGGATAGAGAGTGGATAGAGAGTGGATAGAGAGAGGATATAGAGAGGATAGAGAGTGGATAGAGAGAGGATATAGAGAGGATAGAGAGAGGATATAGAGAGGATAGAGAGTGGATAGAGAGTGGATAGAGAGAGGGATAGAGAGTGGATAGAGAGGGGGATATAGAGAGGATAGAGAGTGGATAGAGAGAGGATAGAGAGAGGATATAGAGAGGATAGAGAGTGGATAGAGAGTGGATAGAGAGGGGGATATAGAGAGGATAGAGAGAGGATAGAGATGATATAGATGGGATAGAAATGATATAGAGGGGATAGAGAGTGGATAGAGAGTGGATAGAGAGAGGGATAGATAGGATAGAGAGAGGATTGAGAGAGGATAGAGAGTGGATAGAGAGTGGATAGAGAGTGGATAGAGAGGGGGATATAGAGAGGATAGAGAGAGGATAGAGATGATATAGAGAGGATAGAAATGATATAGAGGGGATAGAGAGAGGATAGAGAGAGGATCTAGAGAGGATAGAGAGAGGATAGAGAGAGGATATAGAGAGGATAGAGAGTGGATAGAGAGAGGATAGAGAGAGGATATAGAGAGGATAGAGAGTGGATAGAGAGAGGATAGAGAGTGGATAGAGAGAGGATAGAGAGAGGATATAGATAGGGATAGAGAGAGGATATAGAGAAGATAGAGAGAGGGATATACAGAGGATAGAGAGAGGATAGAGAGAGGATAGAGAGAGGATATAGAGAGGATAGAGAGAGGATATAGAGAGGATAGAGAGAGGATATAGAGAGGATAGAGAGTGGATAGAGAGTGGATAGAGAGAGGATATAGAGAGGATAGAGAGAGGATAGAGAGAGGGATAGAGAGAGGATATAGAGAGGATAGAGAGAGGATAGAGAGAGGATAGAGAGTGGATAGAGAGAGGATAGAGAGAGGATAGAGAGAGGATAGAGAGTGGATAGAGAGAGGATAGAGAGAGGATAGAGAGTGGATAGAGAGAGGATAGAGAGAGGATAGAGAGTGGATAGAGAGAGGATAGAGAGAGGATATAGAGAGGATAGAGAGAGGATAGAGAGAGGATATAGAGAGGATAGAGAGATAGAGATGATATAGAGAGGATAGAAATGATATAGAGGGGATAGAGAGAGGATAGAGAGGATATAGAGAGGATAGAGAGTGGATAGAGAGAGAATAGATAGTGGATAGAAAGAATATAGAGGGGATAGAAAGGATAGAGAGGGGATAGACAGAGGATAGAGAGAGGATATAGAGAGAATAGAGAGTGGATAGAGAGAGAATATAGATAGGATAGAAATGATATAGAGGGGATAGAGAGAGGATAGAGAGAGGATATAGAGTGGATAGAGAGTGGATAGAGAGAGAATAGAGAGTGGATAGAGAGAGAATATAGATAGGATAGAGATGATATAGAGAGGGGGATATAGAGAGGATAGAGAGAGGATAGAGATGATATAGAGAGGGGGATATAGAGAGGATAGAGATGATATAGAGAGGATAGAGTGAGGGATAGAGATGATATAGAGGGGATAGAAATGATATAGAGGGGATAGAGAGAGGATAGAGAGTGGATAGAGAGAGGATAGAGAGTGGATATAGAGAGGATAGAGAGTGGATATAGAGAGGATAGAGAGAAGATGGAGAGTGGATAGAGAGAGGATAGAGAGAGGATATAGAGAGGATAGAGAGAGGATAGAAATGATATAGAGGGGATAGAGAGAGGATAGAGAGAGGATATAGAGTGGATAGAGAGTGGATAGAGAGAGAATAGAGAGTGGATAGAGAGAGAATATAGATAGGATAGAAATGATATAGAGAGGATAGAGAGAGGATATAGAGTGGATAGAGAGTGGATAGAGAGAGAATAGAGAGTGGATAGAGAGAGAATATAGATAGGATAGAGATGATATAGAGAGGATAGAGTGAGGGATAGAGATGATATAGAGGGGATAGAGTGAGGGATAGAGATGATATAGAGGGGATAGAAATGATATAGAGGGGATAGAGAGAGGATAGAGAGAGGATATAGAGTGGATAGAGAGAGGGATAGAGAGCATATATAGAGAGGATAGAGAGAGGATATAGATAGGATAGAGAGAGGATTGAGAGAGGGTTAGAGATGACATAGAGATGATAGATAGATATAAGATTGAGATAGGATAGGGAGAGGATATAAAGGGATAGAGAGAATAGAGAGAGGAGAGATGATAGAGAGAGTAGAGAGGAGAGAGGACAGAGAGAAGAGAGAGAGGACAAAGCGAGGATATAGAGAGGATAGAGAGGATAGAGAGAGGATATAAAGGAATAGAGGGGATAGAGAGAGAATAGAGAGAGAATAAAGAGAAGATATAAAGAGGATTGAGAGAGGAGAGGATTGAGAGAGGGATAGAGATGATATAGAGAGGATAGAGAGAGGGGAGAGAAAGGAGAGAGACAGGATAGAGAGAGGATATAGAGAAGGATAGAGTGAGGATAGAGAGTGGATAGATAGATGATTTAGAGTGGGATAGAGAGAGGGATATAGAGAGGATAGAGAGAAGGATAGAGAGTGATAGAGAGGATATAGAGAGCATAGAGAGAGGGAAGAGATGATATAGAGAGGATAGGTAGATTAGGATAGGGAACCAACCATGCCCACACCCCATATAGGCACCTTCAGATCAGATCTATGCCCCCCCCCCCCCCCCCCAAAAAAAATGGCCTCAACATGAGAGTCACACCTACGCTCAGGCTGTGAGAAGGCAAACAGTCCCAACCCCAACTCTTACACTAGCCCAAGCCACTGGCATGTACCAGATGCTCAGCAGGCTCTGCTCACATTTACTGGTCTGAGTCCAAACCACACAACCAACAACATTGGACACTTTATGGAACACAAAGCCTTCACTATCTCATCCTGGAATATCCAAGGCCTGAGGTCATCTGCCTTTGGCCTAAAGAGTAGGAACCTGGACTGCACCACATAAATAAGAAATACAGACATTGTCATCCTAGAAGAAACATGGTATAGAGGAAATGGACCCAATGGTTGCCCTCTAGGTTACAGAGAGATGGTAGTCCCATCCACCAAACTACCAGGTGTGAAACAGGGAAGAGACTCAGGGGGTATGCTAATTTGGTATAGAGCAGCCTTAACCCACTCTATTAAATGAGGAACATTTTAGGAACATTTTACATTTGGCTAGAAATTCAAAAGGAAATGATCTCAACAGAGAAAAATGTCCTCCTGTGTGCTAACCATATCCCCCCAGTAGAATCCCCATACTTTAATGAAGGTAACTTCTCCATCCTTGAGGGGAAAATCAATCATTTCCAGGCCCAGGAACATGTCTGTGGCAAATGCCAGAACTGGACAAGAACCTGACACCCTCAGCACACAGGGGGACAAACACCTACCTGGAGGGCCTCCCGAGTGGCGCAGTGGTAGTTGCTAGCTGTGCCTCTAGAGATCCTGGTTCGAGTCCAGGCTCTGTCACAGCCAGCTGTGACCGGGAGACCCAATGGCCGGTGCGCAATTGGCCAAACGGCTTCCGGGTTTGGGGAGGGTCTGGCTGGCAGGGAGCAGGGATGTCCTTGTCCCATTGCGCTCTAGCGACACCTGTGGTAGGCCGGGCGCATGCGCGCTGACATGGTCGCCAGGTGTACGGTGTTTCCTCCGACACATTGGTGTGGCTGGCTTCCGGGTTAAGCGGGCATTGTGTCAAGAAGCAGTGTGGAGAGGTCAGTACAGGTGCATCAAAGCTGGGACCGAGAGACTGAAAACAGCTTCTATCTCAAGGCCATCAGACTGTTAAACAGCCATCACTAACATTGAGTGTCTACTGCCAACACACTGACTCAACTCCAGCCACTTTAATCATAAAAAATGGATGTAAAAAATATATAATTTAAACAATGCAACTTTATATGTATATACTGTATGGCCATCTCTCATCCATATATTTATATGTACATATTCTTATTCATTCCTTTACATTTGTGTGTATAAGGTAGTTGTTGTGAAATTGTTAGATTACTTGTTAGATATTACCGTACCGTCGGAACTAGAAGCACAAGCATTTCGCTATACTCACATTAACATCTGCTAACCATGTGTATGTGACCAGTAAAATTTGATTTGATTTGGCTTGGTTGGGTGATGTTTTGGAGGACACACGGCTCTCGACCTTTGCCTCTCCCGAGTCTGTACGGGAGTTGCAACGATGAGACAAAACTAACTACCAATTGACTACCACGAAAATTGGGGAGAAAAGGGGCAAAAGTTCAAAAATAACAAGTAAAACACCTACCTGGAGGTGACAGCATTCCCTCCCCCATATGGCATTCCCTCCCCCATATGGCATTCCCTCCCCCATATGGCATTCCCTCCCCCATATGGCCTCCTAGGCACCATTACGACAACATAACAAACAAAAACGGGTCACAACTCCTGCAGCTCTGTCGCACGCTGGGTCTGTACATAGTCAATGGTAGGCTTCGAGGGGACTCCTACGGTAGGTACACCTACTTTATCACTGACCTCAACCCAGAGTCTCTCAGAGCGTTGACAGTCAGCCCACAAACACCCCATCAGATCACAGCAAAATCACAGTCTACTTGAACAGAGCAATACTCAATTATGAAGCATCAAAGCCAAAGTAACTGAATAATATTAAGAAATGCTATAAATGGAAGGAAAGTAGTGTGGAAATTTACCAAAAACAATAAGGCAACAAAAAATTCAATCCCTTTTAGACATCTTCCTGGACAAAACGATTCACTGTAATAGTGAAGATGTAAACTTGGCAGTAGAAAACCTAAACAGTATATTTGACCTCTCAGCTTTCCTATCAAATCAAAAAATGTTAGGCAGAACAATGACAAATGATTTGATGAAGAATGCAAAAACCTAAGATAGAAATTGAGAAACCTATCCAACCACAAACATAGAAACCCAGAATACCTGAGTCTACGCCTTCACTATGGTGAATCACTAAAACAATACAGAAATACACTACCGAAAAAGAAGGAACATCACGTCAGAAATCTGCTCAATGTAATTGAAGAATCCATAGACTTTAACCACTTCTGGGAAAATTGTAAAACACTAAACAAACAACAACACAAATAATTATTTATCCAAAACGGATAAGAAGAAACAGCAAAAACATGATCAAATACTGAAACAAATGTCGTCGGGAGAAGGAGGTGAGGACCAAGGTGCAGCGTTGTACGTGTTCATTTTTATTTATGTCACGTGACAGTACCCCCCCCCTAAAGGTGCGGACTCCGGCCGCAAAACCTGAACCTATAGGGGAGGGTCTGGGTGGGCATTTCACCGCGGTGGCGGCTCTGGTGTGGGACGTAGACCCCACTCAACCTTAGTCTTGGCCCACTTAGGTGGCGCCTCTGGAGTGGAGACCCTCGCCGCTGACCCCGAACTGGGGACCCTTACAGCGGGCTCCGAATAGGAGGAAGACTCTGGTGGCGCCGGACAGGTGGGAGACTCTGGCGGCTCTGGACTGACGGGCGACTCTGGCGGCTCCGGACAGACGGGTGGCTCTGGTGGCTCCGGACAGGAGGGAGACTTGATTCTGGGAGCAGGCACAGGACTCACCAGGCTGGGGAGAGCCAATTCCTCGTAGTGTCGCCGCTCCGCTCTACAAAAACAGAAAACAACTGCCCACCAACACAGGTGGGAACAGGCTACCTAAGTATGGTTCTCAGTCAGAAACAACTATAGACAGCTGCCTCTGATTGGGAACCATACCAGGCCAAACACATAGAAATACAACACACAGAACAAAACATAGAATGAAAAACATAGAATTCCCACCCCAACTCACGCCCTGACCAAACCAAAATAGAGACATAAAAAAGGAACGTGACAAATACAAATCTTAGAATCAACTATTAAAGACTACCAAAACCCACTGTATTCTCCAATTACATTGAATGAACTACAGGACAAAATACAAATCCTCCTTCCCCAAAAGCCTGTGGTGTTGATTGTATCCTAAATTAAATGATAAAATAAACAGACCACAAATTCCAATTGGCTACACTTAAACTCTTTAACATCATCCTTAGCTCTGGCATCTTCCCCAATATTTGGAACCAAGGACTGATCATCCCATAAATTGGCCCCAATAACAACCGTGGGATATGCGTCAACAGCAACCTTGGGAAAATCCTCTGAATTATCATTAACAGCAGACTCATACATTTCCTCAGTGAAAACAATGTACTGAGCAAATGTCAAATTGGCTTTTTACTAAATTACCGTACAACAGACCACGTATTCATCCTGCACACCCAAATTGACAAAGAAACAAACCAAAGCAAAGGCAAATTCTTAAGATTTTTGACTCAATTTGGCATGAGGGTCTGCTATACAAATTGATGGAAAGTGGTGTTGGGGGAAAAACATATGATATTATAAAATCTATGTACACAAACACCAAGTGTGTGGTTAAAATGGGCAAAAAACACATTTCTTTCCACAAGGCCGTGGGATGAGACATGGATGCAGCTTAAGCCCCACCCTCTTCAACATATATATCAACGAATTGGCGAGGGCACTACAACAGTCTGCAGCACCCAGCCTCACCCTACTAGAGTCTGAAGTCAAATGTCTACTGTTTACCAACGATCTGGTGCTTATGTCCCCAACCAAGGAGGAGGAGGGCCTACGGCAGCACCTAGATCTTCTACACAGATTCTGTCAGACCAGGGCCCTGACAGTAAATCTCAGTAAGACAAAAATAATGTTCCAAAAAAGGTCCAGTTGCAAGGACCACAAATACAAATTCCACCTAGACACCATTTCCCTAGAGCACACAAAAAACTATACATACCTCAGCCTAAACATCAGCGCCACAGGTAACTTCCACAAAGCTGTGAACGATCTGAGAGACATGGCAAGAAGGGCCTTCTATGCCATCAAAAGGAACATCAAATTTGACATACCAATTATGATCTGGCTAAAAATACTTGAATCAGTTATAGAACCCATTGCCATTTATGGTTGTAAAGGTCAGGGGTCTGCTCACCAACCAAGAATTCACAAAATGGGACAAACACCAAATTGAGACTCTGCATGCAGAATTCTGCAAAAATATCCAACGTAAAACACCAAAATAATGCATGCAGAGCAGAATTCGGCTGATACCCGCTAATGATCAAATCCCAGAAAAGAGCCGTTAAATTCTACAAGCGATTCCCAGACCTTCCATAACAAAGTAATCACCTACAGAGAGATGAACCTGGAAGAGTCCACTGGAAACAACCAACAACAAAAACTGAGGAAACTAGAATGCTATTTTCCCCTAAACAGAGAGTACACAGTGGCAGAATACCTGACCACTGTGACTGACCCAAATGTAAGGAAAGCTTTGACTATGTACAGACTCAGTGAGCATAGCCTTGCTATTGAGAAAGGCCACCGTAGGCAGACCTGGCTCTCAAGAGAAGACAGGCTATGTGCACACTGCTCACAAAATGAGGTTGAAACTGAGGTACACTTCCCAAACACCATTGTAAATACAACCCATATTTATGTTTATTTATTTTCCCTTTTGTACTTTAACAATTTGCACATAATATGATGTGAAATGTCTTTATTATTTTGGAACTTTCGGAAGTGTAATGTTTACTGTTCATTTTTTGTTTATTTTCTATTTCACTTGCTTTGGCAATGCAAACATATGTTTCCCATGCCAATAGAGCCCTTAAATTGAATTGAAATTTAATTGATAGGGAGAGGGAGAGAGAGAGAGAGAGAGAGGGATAGAGGGAAGATAGAGAGAGGATAGAGAGAGGATAGAGATAGTGAAAGATTGGGAGAGGGGATAGAGATAGAATAGGGATAGAGAGAGGGACAGAAAGAGGAGAGAGGGATAGAGAGATGATAGGGATAGGGAGAGGATATAGAGAGGATAGAGAGAGAAGGGAGGGATAGAGAGAGGGATAGAGAGAGAATAGGAATAGAGAGAGGGATGCAGAGAGAGAATAGGAATAGAGAGAGGGATAGAGAGAGAATAGGGATAGAGATAGGATGTAGATAGAGAGGAATAGAGAGAGAGGATAGAGAGGAATAGGGAGAGAGAGGATAGAGAGAGAATAGGGATAGAGAGAGGAGAGGAATAGAGAGAGAGAGAGAGGGATAGAGAGAGGATATAGAGAGGATAGAGAGAGAGGGAGAGGAATAGAGAGAGGGATAGAGAGAGAATAGGGATAGAGAGAGGATGCAGAGAGGGAGAGGAATAGAGAGAGGGATAGAGAGAGAATATGGATAGAGATAGGATGTAGAGAGGGAGAGGAATAGAGAGAGGGATAGAGAGAGAATAGGGATAGAGAGAGGATGTAGAAAGGGAGAGGGATAGAGAGAGGAGAGGAATAGAGAGAGGGATAGAGAGAGAATAGGGATAGAGAGAGGATGTAGAGAGGGAGAGGAATAGAGAGAGGGATAGAGAGAGAATAGGGATAGAGAGAGGATGTAGAGAGGGAGAGGGATAGGGAGAGGGATAGAGAGAGAATAGGGATAGAGAGAGGATGTAGAGAGGGAGAGGGATAGAGAGAGGAGAGGAATAGAGAGAGGGATAGAGAGAGAATAGGGATAGAGAGAGCCATCTATCAGCCTTCTATTAGCACCAGCAGAAATATTCCTGCTCCCACACAGACAGACTGGGGGGAAAGGAATACATGATCTCGCTGACGATTTGCCCCTGTGGCTGTTGATACATTTTAAAGCCCTTGTGGGAAATGATCCTGCACAGACTACTACTCAATAGGACAAAGAGCATTGTGTCACGGTGTCAAGTTCTCCCCTGATAATGTAGAAGTTGAGACCCTGGTTCTGCCGAAGGGTGGTTGCTTTAGATGTACAGCATAGGTTCTGATATAAGATAGATGGTTTTTCTCCCGCAAATCAGCTGGATGCATTGAGACTCACTGCTGTTATCCAGCGCTTTCTCTCCCTCAGCCTAACCTGCAGCCATCACAGGCTATTAAAGAGCAGACCCTTATCCAGCGCTCTCTCTCCCTCAGCCTAACCTGCAGCCATCACAGGCTATTAAAGAGCAGACCCTTATCCAGCACTCTCTCTCCCTCAGCCTAACCTGCAGCCATCACAGGCTATTAAAGAGCAGACCCTTATCCAGCGCTCTCTCTCCCTCAGCCTGCAGCCATCACAGGCTATTAAAGAGCAGACTAACCTGCAGCCATCACAGGCTATTAAAGAGCAGACCCTTATCCAGCGCTCTCTCTCCCTCAGCCTAACCTGCAGCCATCACAGGCTATTAAAGAGCAGACCCTTATCCAGCGCTCTCTCTCCCTCAGCCTAACCTGCAGCCATCACAGGCTATTAAAGAGCAGACCCTTATCCAGCACTCTCTCTGTTCTCCTGTATCTACTATGTTGATTGACACTGTGCAGAGCGGCAGTTAGATCCTCAGCCTCGTTTTGTTTATCGGCGCATTCTTTACATGGCAGCCTTCCTCTGCAGTAACTGGGGGCGGTTATTCGTCAACGAGCCAAAGTCCACCCACATACAGTGCATTCGGAAAGTATTCAGACCACTTGACTTTTTCCACATTTTGTTACATTGCAGCCTTATTCTAAAATGGATTACATTGTTTTTCTCCCCCTTATCAATCTACACACAATACCCCATAGTGACAAAGCAATTTTCTTGTTCATAATTTTTTTTTTTTTTTAACTGCAATTACACATTTGCATAAGTATTCAGACCCTTTACTTAATACTGTGTTGAAGCAATTATGATTACAGCCTTGAGTCTTCTTGGGTTTGACGCTACAAGTTTGACACACCTGTATTTGGGGAGTTTCTCCCATTCCTCTCTGCAGATCCTCTCAAGCTCTGTCAGGTTAGATGGGGAGCATCGCTGCACAGCTATTTTCAGGTCTCTCCAGAGATGTTCGATCGGGTTCAAGTCCAGGCTCTGGCTGGGTGACTCAAGGACATTCAGAGACTTGTCCTGAAGCCACTCCTGTGTTGTCTTGGCTGTGTGCTTAGGGCCGTTGTCCTGTTGGAAGGTGAACCTTCGCCCCAGTCTGAGGTCCTGAGCGCTCTGGCACAGGTTTTCATCAAAGATCTCATTACTTTGCTCCATTCATCTTTCCTTCGATCCTGACTAGTCTCCCAGCCCATGTCACTGAAAAACATCCCACAGCATGATGCTGGCACCACCATGCTTCACTGTGGGGATGGTGTCAGGTTTCCTCCAGAGATGACAATGTAATCCATTTTAGAATACATTTCTAAAAACCAGTTTTTGCGTTTGTCATTATGTGGTATTGTGTGTAGATTGATGGGGGAAAATGTTAGAATAAGGCTGTAACGTAAGAAAATGTGGAAAAAGTCGAGGGGACAGAATACTTTCTGAATGCACTGTATATAAATTCCAGTCGTACTTTTTCAAAAGCCCTTTCAAGGTCAGCTATAAATACCAGGCCTGGTTTCCCAGATTTTTTAAAGTGTTCTATTGTTTCCAGTATTTGTCTTATATTACCTCCAATGTATCGTCCATGTAAAAAACCTGTCTGATTAGGATGAATAATGTCCGACAATACCTTTTTAATTCTATGCGCTAGTTATTTTGCTATAGCTTTTGCATCACAACAATAAGGGGCCTCCACGTTATTAAATGGACTGGATCTTTGTATTTACCACTTGGGTCCTGTTTCAGTAATAATTCAATCAGATCTTCTTGTTGAGTCTTCTTATCTGATCATCTTCAATTGTTATAGGAGTGGTTGAAACATGCTAATAACGGTCCTCTGAGTACATCAAAAACAGATAAGTATACCTCAAATGGTAATCCATCCAGCCCTGGAGTTTTCCCAGTCTTAAAGGCTTTAATTGCATCAAGAAGTTCCTCCTCTCCAATTTGTCCTTCACATTAGTCTTTCTGTACAGATGTTCATTTTACATTATAAATACATTACGCTGTCATATTGCTTTGTGGGAGAGACAGAGGAGCCATCACATCCCTATTCAGTTAGACACATCCCTATTCAGTTAGACACATCCCTATTCAGTTAGACACATCATAAACTGCACACATTTCCATTGCTGTGGAAGGAACATGCAATATATGTACATTTTATGTCACTCTTCCTTACCAAAACAAATTCAACTGTGTGTTCTGGGATATAGCGTATAATGGAGTTGGAATCAAGTGAACCCTCTCACAACTTTGTATACGTGGATGAGGCTGGCGTCAACCTGACCAAATGCAGAAGGCGGGGTCGGGAATATCATCGGTCACAGAGCTACTGTGGATTTGCCAGGCCAACAGGGAGGAAATATCACCATGTGTGCTGCTATTTCGGAGCATGGTGTCCTAACCCATATCCCCCATATAGGGCCATACAACACCCAGCATCTACTCAACCTTTTAGAGACTCTCTACAGGGCTCTCATCCCTGATGATGAGAGGGGTCTGTTTAGAGAGGATTTGCCAAAGTATGTGGTCATTTGTGATGATGTGAGATTCCATTGATAAAACATCATAAGGCAATGGTTTGTGACCCACCCGAGGATGCTCATAGAATTCCTCCCACCTTTTTCACCATTCCTTAACCCAATTGAGGAGTTATTTTCAGCATGGAGGTGGAAGATGTACGATCGTCAGCCACACACACAGATGACCCTGATGGCTGCAATGGATGCAGCATGAGAGGACATCACAGTAGACACCTGCAGAGGATGGATAAGGCATTCCAAAAGATTCTTTCCACGTTGCATTGGAAGGGAAAATATCCGGTGTGATGTGGATGAGAATATGTGGGCCGACAGACAGGAACGTCTGGATGTGTAGAGACAGCACAACAGTGCTGCGGGCAAAGTTGTGCCTTAGGGGTGGTTTCCTGTGTTTCTTTCTAATTTAGTTTTTTTTTCCTTTGTGCCCCTTGGGTTGTCCAGTCTCTTCCAATCAATAACCCACATACAGTTATATGCAAATAGTACTGTTGAAATTGATATATGCCATAGAAGTGCAGCCTTGTGCATTTTCAATACAGTAACTGTCATCCGAACTGTAGCCTAAGTTTACATCAGGTAATACTGTCAAAGTACACAGTTACATTGACAACATGCCTAAACATTTTGACGACCTTGTTCGTGAACAATGACTCCATGACTTATCATTCTGATGACACTGACATGATCATTGGCATGAATATTTACTTTTGAGAGATGTACTAAGGATTTTTAGTGACTGACTAGCTTTAGGAACATATATATTGTATATTGCAGTTTGTACAAATTGTTCTGAGAAATGCACTTATTATTTTGCACATGTTAGGGATGATGTGAAAAATGCACCAAAGCGACTGAGAAAAACTGTAACCTAGTCACAACCCATAACAAAGGGGCTGGAGTGTCCCTTTGACTGATAGGGAAAGCCTTGCCGAGGGAAACCAACACAGCCAGTGACAGGCCACAATCACCATCAGTAACACCAGATTGGCCGTTTCCTCTGGTAGATCCTCTCTGGCAGCCTGGTTACCTGTCTGTTGAGCTCCAAGAAGTGGAAAGGTGTGGAATGCTAACCAGACCGGTACACAGACTACCTCTCTAGACAAAAAAGCAGCTCAGGATCACACTACTTCCACGACCTTTGCTTTTTTGGCAAAGTTGGGGAGAATTATCTGGGATTGCTGTTTCAGGCTTATGTAATGGGGAGACTGTTGCTAAGCATTGATGTTGGCAGGTGAAGGTATCTATACAGGTGTAGGTATCTATACAGGTGAAGGTATCTATACTGGTGAAAGTATCTATACTGGTGAAGGTATCGATACAGGTGAAGGCATCTATACTGGTGAAGGCATCTATACTGGTGAAGGTATCTATACTGGTGAAGGTATCTATACTGGTGAAGGCATCTATACTGGTGAAGGCATCTATACTGGTGAAGGTATCTATACAGGTGAAGGCATCTATGCTGGTGAAGGTATCTATACTGGTGAAGGTATCTATACTGGTGAAGGTATCTATACTGGTGAAGGTATCTATACAGGTGAAGGTATCTATGCTGGTGAAAGTATCTATACAGGTGAAGGTATCTATGCTGGTGAAGGTATCTATACAGGTGAAGGTATCTATACAGGTGAAGGCATCTATGCAAGGTGAAGGTATCTATACAGGTGAAGGCATCTATACAGGTGAAGGTATCTATACTGGTGAAGGTATCTATGCTGGTGAAGGTTTCTATACAGGTGAAGGTATCTATGCTGGTGAAGGTATCTATACAGGTGAAGGTATCTATACAGGTGAAGTCATCTATGCTGGTGAAGGTATCTATGCTGGTGAAGGTATCTATACAGGTGAAGGTATCTATGCTGGTGAAGGTATCTATACAGGTGAAGGTATCTATGCTGGTGAAGGCATCTATACAGGTGAAGGTATCTATACAGGTGAAGGTATCTATACAGGTGAAGGCATCTATGCTGGTGAAGGTATCTATACAGGTGAAGGTATATATGCTGGTGAAGGTATCTATACAGGTGAAGGTATCTATACAGGTGAAGGCATCTATGCTGGTGAAGGTATCTATACAGGTGAAGGTATCTATACTGGTGAAGGTATCTATACTGGTGAAGGTATCTATACAGGTGAAGGTATCTATACTGGTGAAGGTATCTATACCGGTGAAGGTATCTATACCGGTGAAAGTATCTATACTGGTGAAGGTATCTATACTGGTGAAGGTATCTATACTGGTGAAGGTATCTATACAGGTGAAGGTATCTATGCTGGTGAAAGTATCTATACAGGTGAAGGTATCTATGCTGGTGAAGGTATCTATACAGGTGAAGGTATCTATACAGGTGAAGGCATCTATGCAAGGTGAAGGTATCTATACAGGTGAAGGCATCTATACAGGTAGGTATCTATACTGGTGAAGGTATCTATGAAGGTTTCCAGGTGAAGGTATCTATGCTGGTGAAGGTATCTATACAGGTGAAGGTATCTATCAGGTGAAGTCATCTATGCTGGTGAAGGTATCTATACTGGTGAAGGTATCTATACAGGTGAAGGTATCTATGCTGGTGAAGGTACAGGTTATCTCTGGTGAAGGTATCTATAGGTATATATGCTGGTGAAGGTATCTATACAGGTGAAGGCATCTATCTATACAGGTGAAGGCATCTATGTATCTATACAGGTGAAGGTATATATGCTGGTGAAGGTATCTATACAGGTGAAGGTATACAGGTATCTATGCTGGTGAAGGTATCTATACAGGTGAAGGTATCTATACTGGTGAAGGTATCTAACACACTGGTGAAGGTATCTATACCGGTGAAGGTATCTATACCGGTGAAAGTATCTATACTGGTCGTCTGGTGAAGGTATCTATACTGGTGAAGGTACTATACTGGTGAAGGTATCTATACATACTGGTGAAGGTATCTATACTGGTGAAGGTATCTATGCTATACAGAGCAGTATATCTATACAGGTGAAGGCATCTACTATACTGGTGAAGGTATCTATACAGGTGAAGGTATCTATACTGGTGAAGGTATCTATACCGGTGAAGGTATCTATACCGGTGAAAGTAATCTATACTGGTGAAGGTATCTATACCGGTGAAGGTATCTATACAGGTGAAGGCATCTTTGCTGGTGAAGGTAGTTATACTGGTGAATGTATCTATACAGGTGAAGGTATCTATACTGCAGTCTTCCTCTTGTTAGCCTTTCTATCTCGGCACCTACACACAAACACACATACACACACTCTAACACACACCTGTCCTCTCGTCTCAGTACACACCCACACACATGCACACAGAGCAGTATAACACACTGCCTGCTGGGAGAGGGAGGGGTAGGGGATGGGAGGGATGGGTAGGAGAGAGAGAGGTGGGGAGGGGTGGTGATTGGCACTGGTGAGGAGAACAATGCAACAGAAAGAGAGCAAGAGGGAGAGGAGAGAGGGAGAGAGAAAGAGGAAGAGAGAGAGAGAGAAAGAGGGAGAAAGAGGGAGAGAGAAAGTAGGAGAGGTGAGAGGTAGAGAGAGAGAGAAAGAGGGAGAGAGGGAGAGGGAGAGAGAAAGAGGGAGAGAGAAAGAGGGAGAGAGAAAGAAGGAGAGGGAGAGAGAAAGAGGGAGAGGGAGAGAGTGTATACTCTTCTCTCCATCATGGAGATAACATAACCACATCAATAGGACACCACAAACACTATCCAAGCTTCACTTAAGTAGTTTTAAAAACATCTTTACTTCCTTTCTCTCTTTTCTCCATCCAGTGCGTCTCCATGACAGCATCTCGGAGGAAGGGCATCACTACCTGATCTTTGACCTGTGAGTAATGCACTGCATTGAATCTATTTATTTCATAATTCATCCACTCACACACACAGTGGGAATGATTGACATTAATGACAAAATGATTATTTTAAGGCTGAGAGGTGGCTTGATGTGAGTCTTGATGTGAGTTCTAATCACACTCGGCACATCAGCCTGTATGAGACACAACCACAGTAAATGAATATCTACCATTGAGCTAGGCAGTGGTCCTGATTTCAATAAGCTCCTCAGTAAGCTATACACCAGGGACCCCAGCGACATTCAGCCACAGGCCAACAGGTCACTTAGAAATGTCCTTGTTTTTGAAAGAAAAGCAAGGCACACCTGTATTTGGGGAGTTTCTCCCGTTCTTCTCTGCAGATCCTCTCAAGCTCTGTCAGGTTGGATAGGGAGCGTTTCTGCACAGCTTTTTTCAGGGATGTTCGATCGGGTTCAAGTCCAGGCTCTGGCTGGGCCAATCAAGGACATTCCCGAGACTTGTCCCGAAGCCACAGACTTGTCCCGAAGCCACTTAGCCCCAGTCTGAGGTCCCGAGTGCTCTGGAGCCGGTTTTCATCAAGTATCTCACTGTATGGCCTCCTGAGTGGCGCAGCTGTCTAAGGTACTAAATCGCAGTGCTATTGGCGTCACTACAGATCCGGGTTTGAACCCGGGCTGTGTCGCAGCCGGCCGCGACTGGGAGACCCATGAGGCAGCGCACAATTGGCCCAGCGTTGTCCAGATTAGGGGAGGGTTTGGCTAGCCAGGATGTCCTTGTCCCATCACACTCTAGCGACTCCTGTGGTTGGCCGGGCGCATGCACGCTGACACGGTCGCCAGTTGGACGGTGTTTCCTCTGGCGCATTGGTGCGGCTGGCTTCTGGGTTAAGTGTTTCAAGAAGCAGTGCGGCTTGGCAGGGTCGTGTATTGAAGGATGCATGGCTCTCGACCATATCCTCTCCCGAGTCCGTACAGTTGCAGTTGCAGTTGCAGCGATGGGACAATACTGTAACTACCAATTGGATATCATGAAATTGGGGATAAAAAAATGTCTCTCTACTTTGCTCTGTTTATCTTTGCCTCTATCCTGACTAGTCTCCCAGTCCCTGCTATTGAAAAACACAGCATGATGCTGCCACCACCATGCTTCACTGTAGGGATGGTGCCAGATTTTCTCCAGACTTGACGCTTGGCATTCAGGCCAAAGTGTTCAATCTTGGTTTCATCAGATTTCATCAGACCATCAGATCTTGTTTCTCATGGTTTAAGAGTCTTTAGGTGCCTTTTGGTAAACTCCAAGCAGGCTGTCATGTGCCTTTTACTGAGGAATGGCTTCCGCCTGGTGCTGCAGAGATGGTTGTTCTTCTGGAAGTTTCCCACATCTCCAAAGAGGAACTCTAGAGCTCTGTCAGAGTGGCCATCAGGTTCTTGGTCACCTTCCTGACCAAGGCCCTTCTCCCTCGATTGCTCAGTTTGTCCGGGCGGCCAGCTCTAGGAAATGTCTTGTTGGTTCCAAACATCTTCCGTTTAAGAATATTGGAGGCAACAACTTCAATGCTGCAGAATGTTTTGGTATCATTCCCCAGATCTGTGCCTCGACACAATCCTGTCTCAGAGCTCTACAGACAATTCCTTCGACCTCATGGCTTGGTTTTTGCTTTGACATGCACTGTCAAGTGTGGGACCTTATATAGACAGGTGTGTTCCTTTCCAAATCATGTCCAATCAATTTAATTTAAATTGAACATCTCACGGATGATCAATGGAAACAGGATGCAGCTGAGCTCAATTTCGAGTCTCATAGCAAAAGGGCTGAATAGTTATGTAAATAAGGTATTTCTGTTAATTATTTGTAATAAAATTGCAAACATTTCTGTTCCTAAGTATTCCCACGCATAATAGAGATATACGGAATATGTGATCGAATACAAATGTAAGCAAGGTTTGACAGTTTTATGTTTAGTCAACTATTACATCAGTTTTGGCTTCTTATGGTCAATTTTCAGTCCACAAATGATTTGTAAATATTTTCCAGCCCCCTGACCATCTGTTCAAAAACTGTTTTGTCCCACTGCTGAATCTAGTTGATGATCCCTGCCATAGGCTATGGGTTGTATCTAACCACTAATTATGGCTAGAGAGACCTGTAGTGTTGAGTGTGCTCCGTAGTCTCTGAGTGCACCATAATATATTAGTTCTGTAAATATCACTATTATATGCATTTTAAACACTCAACTGTTTTAATATCTTTCAATGCCTTTCAAGGAACTGTTCATTTCAGTCCCCTGCAGGTGTTGAATGCTTTTCATTACAGAAACTGTATTTATATTACAGGAACTGGAATTATATTACAGGAACTGGAATTATATTACAGGAACTGAAATTATAGTACAGGAACTGAAATTATATTACAGGAACTGTATTTATATTACAGGAACTGGAATTATATAGCAAGAATTGGAATTATATTACGGGAACTGGAATTATATTACAGGAACTGGAATTATATAGCAGGAATTGGAATTATATTACGGGAACTGGAATTATATAGCAGGAATTGGAATTATATTACGGGAACTGGAATTATATAGCAAGAATTGGAATTATATTACGGGAACTGGAATTATATTACAGGAACTGGAATTATATAGCAAGAATTGGAATTATATTACGGGAACTGGAATTATATTACAGGAACTGGAATTATATAGCAGGAATTGGAATTATATTACGGGAACTGGAATTATATTACGGGAACTGGAATTATATAGCAGGAATTGGAATTATATTACGGGAACTGGAATTATATTACAGGAACTGGAATTATATTACAGGAACTGGAATTATATAGCAGGAATTGGAATTATATTACGGGAACTGGAATTATATTACAGGAACTGGAATTATATAGCAGGAATTGGAATTATATTACGGGAACTGGAATTATATAGCAGGAATTGGAATTATATTACGGGAACTGGAATGATTAGTTCTGTAAATATCACTATTATATGCATTTTAAACACTCAACTGTTTTAATATCTTTCAATGCCTTTCAAGGAACTGTTCATTTCAGTCCCCTGCAGGTGTTGAATGCTTTTCATTACAGAAACTGTATTTATATTACAGGAACTGGAATTATATTAAAGGAACTGGAATTATATTACAGGAACTGGAATTATATTACAGGAATTTGAATTATATTACAGAAACTGTATTTATATTACAGGAACTGAAATTATAGTACAGGATCTGAAATTATATTACAGGAACTGTATTTATATTACAGGAACTGGTATTATATTACAGGAACTGGAATTATATTACAGGAACTGGAATTATATTACAGGAACTGGAATTATATTACAGGAACTGGAATTATATAGCAAGAATTGGAATTATATTACGGGAACTGGAATTATATTACAGGAACTGGAATTATATAGCAGGAATTGGAATTATATTACGGGAACTGGAATTATATTACGGGAACTGGAATTATATAGCAGGAATTGGAATTATATTACGGGAACTGGAATTATATTACAGGAACTGGAATTATATTACAGGAACTGGAATTATATAGCAGGAATTGGAATTATATTACGGGAACTGTATATATATTACAGGAACTGGAATTATATTAAAGGAACTGGAATTATATTACAGGAACTGGAATTATATTAAAGGAACTGGAATTATATTACAGGAACTGGAATTATATTACAGGAGGTGTATTTATATTACAGTAACTGGAATTATATTACAGGAACTGGAATTATATTACAGGAACTGTATTTATATTACAGGAACTGTATATATATGTTACAGGCACTGGAATTATATTACAGGAATTGGAATTATATTACGGGAACTGGAATTATATTACGGGAACTGGAATTATATTACGGGAACTGTATATATATTACAGGAACTGGAATTATATTACAGGAACTGGAAATATATTACAGGAACTGGAATTATATTACAGGAATTGGAATTATATTACAGGAACTGGAATTATATTACAGGAACTGGAAATATATTACAGGAACTGGAATTATATTACAGGAATTGGAATTATATTACAGGAACTGGAATTATATTACAGGAACTGTCGTTATATTGTACCTTCAAGAGAATTCTTCTTGCATCTGTTATGAGGCGTCTTCTCTTAGCTGCCTCTTCCCTGTTATTGTCTCTGAATGAATAAGAACAGCTTTGTAAGTGTGACAATGAGCAGCAGGACAAAGTGTTGCATAAGAAGATCTTGATGACAATGCAAGTTGTTCTTAACTCGTCTGAAACAGCAGGATGGTGTTTAGAAGCAGTCCCTTGCTATAGATTCTCTTTGATTAAGAAACGAAAGGAACCTAGTCAATTGTACAACTGAATGCATTCAACTGAAATGTGTCTTCCTATAGTGCGCAAATCATAAAGATCACACTTACTTAATTCTTTGGGATAATACACAGTTACGTAGCGAAAGTTCCGAAACAGACAAAAATGAGAGACTAAGAAAAACTAAATTCCCTTCTATAGTCTTTAAATCTGACACATTTAGGAGAAAACTAGTTTGTCAGAGCCCAATCACTTTGTACTAGCAGGTTTATGAAATAAGCCTACAAATATCAGACTTAATCTACTTATCATTCTGAGTGTATATTTGTTTACGTCATTCGTACTGTATATCTAGCGATACATGGTCAGTGTGTGCCAGTCTAGGTGTTAATCCTGTGAAGGCATAACTGGGTAACATTTAGTTGTCTCCTAGTATCATGTGAAGGCATGACTGGTTAACATGTAGCTGTCTCCTAGTATCATGTGAAGGCATGACTGGTTAACATGTAGCTGTCTCCTAGTATCATGTGAAGGCATGACTGGTTAACATTTAGCTGTCTCCTAGTATCATGTGAAGGCATAACTGGGTAACATTTAGTTGTCTCCTAGTATCATGTGAAGGCATGACTGGTTAACATGTAGCTGTCTCCTAGTATCATGTGAAGGCATGACTGGTTAACATTTAGCTGTCTCCTAGTATCATGTGAAGGCATGACTGGTTAACATTTAGCTGTCTCCTAGTATCATGTGAAGGCATGACTGGTTAACATGTAGCTGTCTCCTAGTATCATGTGAAGGCATGACTGATTAACATTTAGCTGTCTCCTAGTATCATGTGAAGGCAGGACTGGTTAACATGTAGCTGTCTCCTAGTATCATGTGAAGGCATGACTGGTTAACATGTAGCTGTCTCCTAGTATCATGTGAAGGCATGACTGGTTAACATTTAGCTGTCTCCTAGTATCATGTGAAGGCATGACTGGTTAACATTTAGCTGTCTCCTAGTATCCTGTGAAGGCATGACTGGTTAACATTTAGCTGTCTCCTAGTATCATGTGAAGGCATGACTGGGTAATATTTAGCTGTCTCCTAGTATCACGTGAAGGCATGACTGGTTAACATCTAGCTGTCTCCTAGTATCCTGTGAAGGCATGACTGGTTAACATTTAGCTGTCTCCTAGTATCATGTGAAGGCATGACTGGGTAATATTTAGCTGTCTCCTAGTATCATGTGAAGGCATGACTGGTTAACATTTAGCTGTCTCCTAGTATCATGTGAAGGCAGAACTGGGTAACATGTAGCTGTCTCCTAGTATCCTGTGAAGGCATGACTGGTTAACATGTAGCTGTCTCCTAGTATCATGTGAAGGCATGACTGGTTAACATTTAGCTGTCTCCTAGTATCATGTGAAGGCATGACTGGGTAACATTTAGCTGTCTCCTAGTATCATGTGAAGGCATGACTGGGTAACATTTAGCTGTCTCCTAGTATCATGTGAAGGCATGACTGGGTAACATGTAGCTGTCTCCTAGTATCATGTGAAGGCATGACTGGTTAACATTTAGCTGTCTCCTAGTATCATGTGAAGGCATGACTGGTTAACATGTAGCTGTCTCCTAGTATCATGTGAAGGCATGACTGGTTAACATGTAGCTGTCTCCTAGTATCATGTGAAGGCATGACTGGTTAACATGTAGCTGTCTCCTAGTATCATGTGAAGTCATGACTGGTTAACATGTAGCTCTCTCCTAGTATCATGTGAAGGCATGACTGGTTAACATTTAGCTGTCTCCTAGTATCATGTGAAGGCAGGACTGGGTAACATTTAGCTGTCTCCTAGTATCCTGTGAAGGCAGAACTGGGTAACATGTAGCTGTCTCCTAGTATCATGTGAAGGCATGCCTGGTTAACATTTAGCTGTCTTCTAGTATCCTGTGAGGGCAGGACTGGGTAACATTTAGCTGTCTCCTAGTATCATGTGAAGGCATGACTGGTTAACATTTAGCTGTCTCCTAGTATCCTGTGAAGGCATGCCTGGTTAACATTTAGCTGTCTTCTAGTATCCTGTGAAGGCAGAACTGGGTAACATTTAGCTGTCTCCTAGTATCTGTGAAGGCAGGACTGGGAAACATCTAGCTGTCTCCTAGTATCCTGTAAAGGCAGGACTGGGTAACATTTAGCTGTCTCCTAGTATCCTGTGAAGGCAGGACTAGGAAACATCTAGCTGTCTCCTAGTATCCTGTGGAGGCAGGACTGGGAAACATCTAGCTGTCTCCTAGTATCCTGTGAAGGCAGGACTGGGAAACATCTAGCTGTCTCCTAGTATCATGTGAAGGCAGGACTGGGAAACATCTAGCTGTTTCCTAGTATCCTGTGAAGGCAGGACTGGGAAACATCTAGCTGTCTCCTAGTATCCTGTGAAGGCAGGACTGGGAAACATCTAGCTGTTTCCTAGAGTATCCTGTAGAAGATTCATACTCTCGAAGTCTGAACTTAGCAACAGTGAGACAACTGCTTGGGGTATCCCTTTTCTCACATCAGAAATGTACATTTGAGGTGCCTGTTAGGTTCCATGTCAACACACAGTTTTCTCCCAGTTTATTTTTATTTATTTACAATATATAGGGGGGATCGGAAATGATTCAGACAATTACACTGATGGAAGCCACACTATTTGCTGTATTAAAGCTGATCTTTGTCAGTGTGTCTCAGTGGATGATATGGGGGGCATTGGGAAGAGAGTATTTCTCTCATACTGGCTCCATGCTCTCTGGTGGCCACCTTCATCCTCTTCAGCCTAACAATCCTCTCTCTTCCTCAGAGTGACGGGCGGCGAACTCTTCGAAGACATTGTTGCTCGAGAGTACTACAGTGAGGCTGACGCCAGGTCAGTGGAAACACCTCACAAAACACAGGGAATAAACCCAAACACAGATACGTGACAAAGCAATTTAGCGAGTTCAGCGTATGAATTTTCACTGTAATATGGATTCATTGACTTATACAGAGGTCCCAGCATTCCCAAACCAGGAGAGCATCTAAAGGCATATATATATATATATATATATATATATATAGAACCATGGTATACTGTATATCATCTACACCAGGGGTGGGCAACTCCAGTCCTCGGGAGCCTGATTGATGTCACACTTTTTCTCCATCACTAGCAAACACATCTGATTAATCAAATGTCATTCTAAACTGAAGATCATGATTAGTTGATTATTGGAGTCAGGTGTGTTTGCTGGGGCTGGGGCAAAACTGTGACACCAATCAGGCCCCCGAGGACTGGAATTGCCCCTCCCTCCCCAGTCTACAGTGGCGGTCGTTGCCATTTAAGATGAGAGAGGATGATATTTTCTTTTAATGAGCATGGCCTTATTTATTTGACAGATATTGGATAACTGTCATTCATATTCCATTACCCCAGCTCAATGCAACATCAATAGCTTTAGGCTACTACATAATACTCACATTTTCACTATACCCATCATGAGGTTACTACAACCTAGCCTATGAGTGAAAGTTTACAACGTAGGTGCACAGGTCGAGATACATTGAAGTAATCAAGGTGACAGACATTGACACATTCAATACCATTGACACATTCAATACCACCTTGCACACTCTTGCCTGCATGTAGCTGATCTAGGATGCAATCATTAGTCCAACAGTTGCAAATGAGACTTTCTAATGGACAAAATCCCCCACTTACATGTACAAATAACCTCAACTAACCTGCATCCCTGCACATTGACTCGGTACAGGTACCCCCTCTTGTATATAACCTCATTATTGTTGTTTTTCATTTACATGTTTTTATTTTTACTTTGGTTTATTTAGTAAATATTTTCTTAACTCTGTTTTATAAAAACGGCATTGTTGGTTAAGGGGTTGTAAAGTAAACATTTCACCTGTTGTATTCTGTCATGTGACAAATACAATTTGATTGGATGTTCATCCCCGTTTCGTTTACATCCGTTTAAGAAACATTTTTCAACAGAATCGGCAGTATGAATACACCCCTGATCACACGTAAACACAGTTCACTTTCATAGAAGCCACATACAAACAGCACGATCTCTTTGATTGTTGTATTCCTTCTTGCATCTGTACACTCTTCTCCTCTCACTTTTTTCATTCGCTTGTGGACTTCGCTTGTGGACTTGCAGAACATATCATCTTTCTGTGACCAGGCGAAAAAATGTATCCAAGCCAAACCTTCATATCATAACTGCTAACCGCTACACAACATACATCGCTGTCAACATATTAATATCATAGTCAATATAGCTACTAGCAATATAGCTGCAATATAACACATTAGTAAACCCTCTACAATCATGCAGTACAGTGTAGTCAGCAGAAAGCTGATTAGCAGTTATACCGGTGGGCCTCGGTGGCAATATATTAATAAAACCAAAAGCTTACCTTGACTTGGAAGTTCCAGTGTTGGATAGCCATAGCCAGCTAGGTAACATAGCAGCCTTCTCTGTTTGAGCCGGGTGTTTGAGTAGGCTAAACCAGCATTCACTAGCTAAGTAAGTAAGTCTCTCTTGCTTCTCCTTCATTATGAATAAATTAATTTGTTAAAAACTTTTCAACTATTGTTTTTCTCTCTCTTTGCGTCGACTACTCACCACATTTTATGTACTTTAGTGCTACAGTAGCTAGGTGTAGCTTATGCTTTCAGTACTAGATTCATTCTCTGATACTTTGATTGGGTGGACAACATGTCAGTTCATGCTGCAAGAGCTCTGATAGGTTGGAGGACGTCTTCCGGAAGTTTCCATAATTACTGTTTAAGTGTATGAAAGGGGGTGAGAACCATGAGCCTCCTAGGTTTTGTATTGAAGTCAATGTACCCAGAGGAGGACGGAAGCTAGCTGTCCTCTGGTTACACCATGGTGCTACCCTACAGAGTGCTGTTGAGGCTACAGTAGACCTTTATTGCAAAACCGTGTGTTTTAATTGATTATTTGTAATGTGAATATATTTACTATAGTTTTATCTAAAAAGGATAAATGTTTTAATGTTTCACTATTATTATGAAATTGATTGGGGAGGATGGTCCTCCCCTTCCTCCTCTGAGGAGCCTCTACTGATTGTCTAAAGCCTTTCAGTTAAAACTTTGTTGTCATGTCGTCACAGTCAGAGGCCTTTGTTTTGTCTGCAGGTCTGTTATTGGACTGATCATTTGGATTGAACAGCTTTACCTCCGTAAACCTATTCATGATAGAGTATCTCCCCAATTCACCCAACACCAGCTATGGACTGGGCCATTGCTTTGCAGTGACAAGCAACAGGGCCACAAAACAAATTAATGAACAGAAACAAATGGAAGCAGATGGCTGTGGACGTGTAGGAGCGACCTCACATCAGTGTACACACTTCGCCCGGGTTTAGCGTGTCAGTCTCTCTATCTCTGCGGACCGGGTTCTCCCTGCTTCACTGCTCCACTGCTTGATTGACAGCTGAGTCTAGTTGCTAATTATCTTCCCACTGACTCCCAGCCAAACATACAAAAACTCATCAGGCTTTGGCCCGTGCTACTGTGTTGATCGACAGTTTAGGAAAATGAATGGCCAAATCTAACGCCTCTGTGTGTCTTTGTATTATTTTGGAGGTGCATAAGCCATTTTATCCAAAATGCTGTGTGGATTAATGCTGAAGTGAAGCCCATTTTCAATAGCATTCAATTTAGCCTCTCAAAACTCCCAGCTCACTCAGTCATTCAGTTTACTCTCTCTCTTTTCATAGTCATTGTATTCAGCAGATTCTGGAGGCAGTGCTTCATTGTCATCAGATGGGAGTCGTTCACAGAGACCTCAAGGTAAGATTTAATAACAAATAAATGAAAAGACAGACTGCTCATCCACTGCAAGATATCACTTTGATGTCATTGTTATTATCTGATTGATTTGATCAAAAATGGATTTGGATTGAAATATTCTGTACACTCTTAGAAAATAGGGTTCCTAAAGGGTTCTTCGGAGCAAGGGCCCAGTCCATGGCTGTCCCCATAGGAGAACCCTTTTTTGGTTCCAAGTAGAACCATTTTTGGTTTCAGGTAGAACTCTTTTGGTTCCATGTGAACCCTCTGTGTAAAGGGTTCTACATGGAACTCAAAAGGGTTTTTACCTTGAACCAAATAGGGTTCTTCAAAGGGTTATCCTATGGGGACAGCCAAAGAATCATTTTAGGTACCAGATATCAACTTTTCTTCTAAGAGTGTAGTCAGAAACTTCAGATCATACATTTGTTGTTATTTTTATTAATTTAAACACATTTAAAACATTCATTTTAGCCATCCAGGCTCTTTTTAATTTTAACCTTGAGGACACATCTATGTAATGTTTGCTCCTCAGGCAGCAGATAACAGGCCAACAGGCCATTCCTCTCTGCCTTGACTAAGGTTGCAAAATTCCACAAACTTTCAATACATTCCCTGGTTTTTCCAAAATCCCGGTTGGAGGATCCCAGAGTCAGGGGGCAATAAGCAGGAAATCTGGAATTCTCCATCCAGGATTTCTCGAAAACCAGGGAACTTATTTAAAGTTCCCAGAATTTTGCAACCCTGGCCATGACTTTCAGTGTGATTCACCTGTAGGTATGTGGACAGAATAACAAAAGCCCAATCAAACCAATCAGAGAATTCAGGGGACATGCTGCTAAACCCTCTTCTGTCATAAGTCATTTCCCCTGCACACAGTTTGAAGATTATAAAATAGTAATTAATTTACAGTGCAACCACCATCGATCCACGGTTCTGTTGCCAACTTGTCATGTACAGTACATGTAGTCCATATCTCAACGTCAGCTCAAGGGAGTAAAAAACGTAAACAAGCCCTCGCACCATCACCACGGACAGCATTGGTGTGTGCTACAGTATGTCTGCCCTGTTGTAGTGTCAAAGAGAGGCAGATAAATCACAGGTTCCAGTACTGTTTCATTTATTAATACACGTATTCAAGTACCGACTATACACCTACGCATTCAAGGGTTTTTCTTTAGTTTGACTATTTTCTACATTGTACAATAATAGTGAAGACGTCAAAACTATGAAATAACACATATGGAATCATGTAGTAACCTAAAAAAAGGGTTCAGTTACCTCTATATATACCCACACTCTTTCAAAGGTACATTTTTGTTTATTACATCTTTTTCAAAATGTATTTTTTCAAATATTTCTTATGGACTTCTTCAACACTCACACTGTGATTATCATGCACTAACACATGCTGGTACAACGAGAGACCCTTCTGCCCAACAGATATATGTTCCATTCACATGGTTTCACATCTGCCTCCCAGCACCTGGGAACTGAGGGAAGATGAAGTGATAAAATGGATCTGTGTAGGCTGCGATTTTAGGTGTGTGTGTGTTTGTGTATGTGCGCCTGTGTGCATTTGTGCGTGTGGTGTGTGTCTGTGTTTATCAGGGGGTGGATAACATCTCATAGCAGCAGCAGTAGAGTGATTGGCGGCAGGAGGTGGGGTGTTCATTCCTCCGTCTGTGTGGGATAGAAGTGGCTTGATGCTGTATTTATCAGAGCTCTGTCATGCTGCAACCACACAAAGTCATTAACACTATTCAATCTGGCCCAGCCTAGAGTCATGTCTGTCTGCCACCATATCCCTGCTTCTGCTCAGCCCTCCTGTCTCCTTTGGGTGACTGACTGTTGACTGAATGGCTGGTTAACTGACTGACTAACTGACTGCTGACTGACTGAATGCTGACTTACTGGCTGACCTCTCTCTTTCTACGCAGCCTGAAAACCTTCTGCTGGCCTCCAAGTCCAAGGGAGCTGCAGTGAAGCTGGCAGACTTTGGCCTGGCCATCGAGGTGGAGGGGGAACAACAAGCCTGGTTCGGTAATGGCTGATATGAATCGTAATTACACACACAAAAAAGGAACATTTCCTCTACAGCTATTCCGGAGAAATACCTAAACAAAAACAAAGGGGAAAGTTTACATTTAAAAAAATATAATCAAGGTAGGAATAACTAGTTTTGTAGCGCCATGACCACCACAGGGCAAAGAGAGCTGTTTACTGCTTGTTTTATTTATGAATTCCATTGCCACCAGAAATAGAAATACCACAGCCCCATCCAGCCTCATTAGTAGTGAGGCCTGCAGTGTAAAAACATCTTGTTTGAGTAGGATCGACACAGCTCATTTTCCCTCACTCTGACTGCTCTAACTAACCTAACTGACTGACTGGTATAACTAACCTAAATGACTGGTCTAACTAACCAGTCAGACTGACTGGTCTAACTAACTAACCTAACTGACCTACTGGTCGAACTAACCTAGCTGACTGACTGGTCTAACTAACCAGTCAGACTGACTGGTCTAACTAACCTAACTGACCTACTGGTCTAACTAACCTATCTGACTGACTGGTCTAACTAACCAGTCAGACTGACTGGTCTAACTAACCTAACTGACTGACTGGTTTAACTAACTTAGTTGTGGTAGTAGTGGTCAATAGTTATGAGGTTCAGTAGTTGTGGTCAAAAGTTGTTTGGATATGGTTAGTAGTTAAATGTGTGATCAGAAGTTGTGTGGTCAGAAGTTGTGTTGTTGTATGTAATTGTGTGGTTGAGGTCAGGAGTTGTGTGGTTGTGGACACTAGATGTGGTCAGAATTTGTTTGATTGCGATCAGAAGTTATGTGGTTGAGGCATGTCATTGTGTGGTTGTAGTCACTAGATGTGGTCAGAAGTTGTGTGGTTGAGTAGTTGTGTGGTTGTGGTAAAAAAAAAAGTTGTGTGGATATGGTAAGTAGTTAGATGTGCGATCAAAAGTTGTGTGGTCAGAAGTTGTGTGGTTGTGGTATGTAATTGTGTGGTTGTGGTCACTAGATATGGTCAGAAGTTGTGTGGTTGCAGTCAGAAGTTATGTGGTTGAGGTATGTAATTGTGTGGTTGTGTTCAGAAGTTGTGCAGTTGAGGTCAGAAGTTGTGCAGTTGAGGTCAGCAGTTGTGTGGTTGCTGTCAGAAGTTGTGCAGTTGAGGTCTGAAGTTGTGCGGTTGAGGTCAGAAGTTGTGCAGTTGAGGTCAGAAGTTGTGCGGTTGAGGTCAGAAGTTGTGCGGTTGAGGTCAGAAGTTGTGCGGTTGAGGTCAGAAGTTGTGCGGTTGAGGTCAGAAGTTGTGCGGTTGAGGTCAGAAGTTATGTGGTTGAGGTATGTAATTGTGTGGTTGTGTTCAGAAGTTGTGCAGTTGAGGTCAGAAGTTGTGCAGTTGAGGTCAGAAGTTGTGTGGTTGAGGTCAGAAGTTGTGCGGTTGAGGTCAGAAGTTGTGCGGTTGAGGTCAGAAGTTGTGCGGTTGAGGTCAGAAGTTGTAAAGTTGTGGTATGTAATAGCGTGGTTGTTGCCACTAGAAAGGGTAAGCAGTTGTGTGGTTGCTGTCAGAAGATGTAAAGTTGTGGTATGTAATAGCGTTAGTTGTCAAAACGGCAGCTGTTTGGGAAAGTTTGAAAAACACGTGGTAATGCAGTTACAAAAACAGCTGTACTGTAAGTTCCGTATGGAATATTTTGATTCCACACACAGCCAGGAATAGCGGAGAAGTAGCTGAATATCCCATACGCTCTAACTTTTTGTCTAACTTGTTGCAGGAGTGGTCAAAACGGACGTTGATTGCCAAAATGTTACAGAAAATGATGTTGATGCGGTTACTTAAACTGCTGTAACTTTTGATGCAAATATTATTCGTCCAAACTCCAGATTTTTATTTGTATTTGATTTATTTCACCTTTATTTAACCAGGTAGGCTGGTTGAGAACACCTTTATTTAACCAGGTAGGCTGGTTGAGAACACCTTTATTTAACCAGGTAGGCTGGTTGAGAACACCTTTATTTAACCAGGTAGGCTAGTTGAGAACACCTTTATTTAACCAGGTAGGCTAGTTGAGAACACCTTTATTTAACCAGGTAGGCTGGTTGAGAACACCTTTATTTAACCAGGTAGGCTGGTTGAGAACACCTTTATTTAACCAGGTAGGCTAGTTGAGAACACCTTTATTTAACCAGGTAGGCTAGTTGAGAACACCTTTATTTAACCAGGTAGGCTGGTTGAGAACACCTTTATTTAACCAGGTAGGCTAGTTGAGAACACCTTTATTTAACCAGGTAGGCTGGTTGAGAACACCTTTATTTAACCAGGTAGGCTAGTTGAGAACACCTTTATTTAACCAGGTAGGCTAGTTGAGAACACCTTTATTTAACCAGGTAGGCTAGCTGAGAACACCTTTATTTAACCAGGTAGGCTAGTTGAGAACACCTTTATTTAACCAGGTAGGCTAGTTGAGAACACCTTTATTTAACCAGGTAGGCTAGTTGAGAACACCTTTATTTAACCAGGTAGGCTGGTTGAGAACACCTTTATTTAACCAGGTAGGCTAGTTGAGAACACCTTTATTTAACCAGGTAGGCTGGTTGAGAACACCTTTATTTAACCAGGTAGGCTAGTTGAGAACACCTTTATTTAACCAGGTAGGCTAGTTGAGAACACCTTTATTTAACCAGGTAGGCTAGTTGAGAACACCTTTATTTAACCAGGTAGGCTAGTTGAGAACACCTTTATTTAACCAGGTAGGCTAGTTGAGAACACCTTTATTTAACCAGGTAGGCTAGTTGAGAACACCTTTATTTAACCAGGTAGGCTAGTTGAGAACACCTTTATTTAACCAGGTAGGCTGGTTGAGAACACCTTTATTTAACCAGGTAGGCTAGTTGAGAACACCTTTATTTAACCAGGTAGGCTGGTTGAGAACACCTTTATTTAACCAGGTAGGCTAGTTGAGAACACCTTTATTTAACCAGGTAGGCTGGTTGAGAACACCTTTATTTAACCAGGTAGGCTAGTTGAGAACACCTTTATTTAACCAGGTAGGCTAGTTGAGAACACCTTTATTTAACCAGGTAGGCTAGTTGAGAACACCTTTATTTAACCAGGTAGGCTAGTTGAGAACACCTTTATTTAACCAGGTAGGCTAGCTGAGAACACCTTTATTTAACCAGGTAGGCTAGTTGAGAACACCTTTATTTAACCAGGTAGGCTAGCTGAGAACACCTTTATTTAACCAGGTAGGCTAGCTGAGAACACCTTTATTTAACCAGGTAGGCTAGTTGAGAACACCTTTATTTAACCAGGTAGGCTGGTTGAGAACACCTTTATTTAACCAGGTAGGCTAGTTGAGAACACCTTTATTTAACCAGGTAGGCTAGTTGAGAACACCTTTATTTAACCAGGTAGGCTAGTTGAGAACACCTTTATTTAACCAGGTAGGCTAGTTGAGAACACCTTTATTTAACCAGGTAGGCTGGTTGAGAACACCTTTATTTAACCAGGTAGGCTAGTTGAGAACACCTTTATTTAACCAGGTAGGCTGGTTGAGAACACCTTTATTTAACCAGGTAGGCTAGTTGAGAACACCTTTATTTAACCAGGTAGGCTGGTTGAGAACACCTTTATTTAACCAGGTAGGCTAGTTGAGAACACCTTTATTTAACCAGGTAGGCTAGTTGAGAACACCTTTATTTAACCAGGTAGGCTAGTTGAGAACACCTTTATTTAACCAGGTAGGCTAGTTGAGAACACCTTTATTTAACCAGGTAGGCTAGCTGAGAACACCTTTATTTAACCAGGTAGGCTAGTTGAGAACACCTTTATTTAACCAGGTAGGCTGGTTGAGAACACCTTTATTTAACCAGGTAGGCTAGTTGAGAACACCTTTATTTAACCAGGTAGGCTAGTTGAGAACACCTTTATTTAACCAGGTAGGCTAGTTGAGAACACCTTTATTTAACCAGGTAGGCTAGTTGAGAACACCTTTATTTAACCAGGTAGGCTAGCTGAGAACACCTTTATTTAACCAGGTAGGCTAGCTGAGAACACCTTTATTTAACCAGGTAGGCTAGTTGAGAACACCTTTATTTAACCAGGTAGGCTAGCTGAGAACACCTTTATTTAACCAGGTAGGCTAGTTGAGAACACCTTTATTTAACCAGGTAGGCTAGTTGAGAACACCTTTATTTAACCAGGTAGGCTAGTTGAGAACACCTTTATTTAACCAGGTAGGCTAGTTGAGAACACCTTTATTTATCCAGGTAGGCTAGCTGAGAACACCTTTATTTAACCAGGTAGGCTAGCTGAGAACACCTTTATTTAACCAGGTAGGCTAGTTGAGAACACCTTTATTTAACCAGGTAGGCTAGCTGAGAACACCTTTATTTAACCAGGTAGGCTAGTTGAGAACACCTTTATTTAACCAGGTAGGCTAGTTGAGAACACCTTTATTTAACCAGGTAGGCTAGTTGAGAACACCTTTATTTAACCAGGTAGGCTAGTTGAGAACACCTTTATTTAACCAGGTAGGCTAGTTGAGAACACCTTTATTTAACCAGGTAGGCTAGTTGAGAACACCTTTATTTAACCAGGTAGGCTAGTTGAGAACACCTTTATTTAACCAGGTAGGCTGGTTGAGAACACCTTTATTTAACCAGGTAGGCTAGTTGAGAACACCTTTATTTAACCAGGTAGGCTGGTTGAGAACACCTTTATTTAACCAGGTAGGCTAGTTGAGAACACCTTTATTTAACCAGGTAGGCTGGTTGAGAACACCTTTATTTAACCAGGTAGGCTAGTTGAGAACACCTTTATTTAACCAGGTAGGCTAGTTGAGAACACCTTTATTTAACCAGGTAGGCTAGTTGAGAACACCTTTATTTAACCAGGTAGGCTAGTTGAGAACACCTTTATTTAACCAGGTAGGCTGGTTGAGAACACCTTTATTTAACCAGGTAGGCTAGTTGAGAACACCTTTATTTAACCAGGTAGGCTAGTTGAGAACACCTTTATTTAACCAGGTAGGCTAGTTGAGAACACCTTTATTTAACCAGGTAGGCTAGTTGAGAACACCTTTATTTAACCAGGTAGGCTAGCTGAGAACACCTTTATTTAACCAGGTAGGCTAGCTGAGAACACCTTTATTTAACCAGGTAGGCTAGTTGAGAACACCTTTATTTAACCAGGTAGGCTAGCTGAGAACACCTTTATTTAACCAGGTAGGCTAGTTGAGAACACCTTTATTTAACCAGGTAGGCTAGTTGAGAACACCTTTATTTAACCAGGTAGGCTAGTTGAGAACACCTTTATTTAACCAGGTAGGCTAGTTGAGAACACCTTTATTTAACCAGGTAGGCTAGCTGAGAACACCTTTATTTAACCAGGTAGGCTAGCTGAGAACACCTTTATTTAACCAGGTAGGCTAGTTGAGAACACCTTTATTTAACCAGGTAGGCTAGCTGAGAACACCTTTATTTAACCAGGTAGGCTAGTTGAGAACACCTTTATTTAACCAGGTAGGCTAGTTGAGAACACCTTTATTTAACCAGGTAGGCTAGTTGAGAACACCTTTATTTAACCAGGTAGGCTAGTTGAGAACACCTTTATTTAACCAGGTAGGCTAGTTGAGAACACCTTTATTTAACCAGGTAGGCTAGTTGAGAACACCTTTATTTAACCAGGTAGGCTAGTTGAGAACACCTTTATTTAACCAGGTAGGCTGGTTGAGAACACCTTTATTTAACCAGGTAGGCTAGTTGAGAACACCTTTATTTAACCAGGTAGGCTGGTTGAGAACACCTTTATTTAACCAGGTAGGCTAGTTGAGAACACCTTTATTTAACCAGGTAGGCTGGTTGAGAACACCTTTATTTAACCAGGTAGGCTAGTTGAGAACACCTTTATTTAACCAGGTAGGCTAGCTGAGAACACCTTTATTTAACCAGGTAGGCTAGTTGAGAACACCTTTATTTAACCAGGTAGGCTAGCTGAGAACACCTTTATTTAACCAGGTAGGCTAGCTGAGAACACCTTTATTTAACCAGGTAGGCTAGTTGAGAACACCTTTATTTAACCAGGTAGGCTGGTTGAGAACACCTTTATTTAACCAGGTAGGCTAGTTGAGAACACCTTTATTTAACCAGGTAGGCTAGTTGAGAACACCTTTATTTAACCAGGTAGGCTAGTTGAGAACACCTTTATTTAACCAGGTAGGCTAGTTGAGAACACCTTTATTTAACCAGGTAGGCTGGTTGAGAACACCTTTATTTAACCAGGTAGGCTAGTTGAGAACACCTTTATTTAACCAGGTAGGCTGGTTGAGAACACCTTTATTTAACCAGGTAGGCTAGTTGAGAACACCTTTATTTAACCAGGTAGGCTGGTTGAGAACACCTTTATTTAACCAGGTAGGCTAGTTGAGAACACCTTTATTTAACCAGGTAGGCTAGTTGAGAACACCTTTATTTAACCAGGTAGGCTAGTTGAGAACACCTTTATTTAACCAGGTAGGCTAGTTGAGAACACCTTTATTTAACCAGGTAGGCTAGCTGAGAACACCTTTATTTAACCAGGTAGGCTAGTTGAGAACACCTTTATTTAACCAGGTAGGCTGGTTGAGAACACCTTTATTTAACCAGGTAGGCTAGTTGAGAACACCTTTATTTAACCAGGTAGGCTAGTTGAGAACACCTTTATTTAACCAGGTAGGCTAGTTGAGAACACCTTTATTTAACCAGGTAGGCTAGTTGAGAACACCTTTATTTAACCAGGTAGGCTAGCTGAGAACACCTTTATTTAACCAGGTAGGCTAGCTGAGAACACCTTTATTTAACCAGGTAGGCTAGTTGAGAACACCTTTATTTAACCAGGTAGGCTAGCTGAGAACACCTTTATTTAACCAGGTAGGCTAGTTGAGAACACCTTTATTTAACCAGGTAGGCTAGTTGAGAACACCTTTATTTAACCAGGTAGGCTAGTTGAGAACACCTTTATTTAACCAGGTAGGCTAGTTGAGAACACCTTTATTTAACCAGGTAGGCTAGCTGAGAACACCTTTATTTAACCAGGTAGGCTAGTTGAGAACACCTTTATTTAACCAGGTAGGCTGGTTGAGAACACCTTTATTTAACCAGGTAGGCTAGTTGAGAACACCTTTATTTAACCAGGTAGGCTAGTTGAGAACACCTTTATTTAACCAGGTAGGCTAGTTGAGAACACCTTTATTTAACCAGGTAGGCTAGTTGAGAACACCTTTATTTAACCAGGTAGGCTAGCTGAGAACACCTTTATTTAACCAGGTAGGCTAGTTGAGAACACCTTTATTTAACCAGGTAGGCTAGTTGAGAACACCTTTATTTAACCAGGTAGGCTAGCTGAGAACACCTTTATTTAACCAGGTAGGCTAGTTGAGAACACCTTTATTTAACCAGGTAGGCTAGTTGAGAACACCTTTATTTAACCAGGTAGGCTAGTTGAGAACACCTTTATTTAACCAGGTAGGCTAGTTGAGAACACCTTTATTTAACCAGGTAGGCTAGCTGAGAACACCTTTATTTAACCAGGTAGGCTAGCTGAGAACACCTTTATTTAACCAGGTAGGCTAGTTGAGAACACCTTTATTTAACCAGGTAGGCTAGCTGAGAACACCTTTATTTAACCAGGTAGGCTAGTTGAGAACACCTTTATTTAACCAGGTAGGCTAGTTGAGAACACCTTTATTTAACCAGGTAGGCTAGCTGAGAACACCTTTATTTAACCAGGTAGGCTAGCTGAGAACACCTTTATTTAACCAGGTAGGCTAGTTGAGAACACCTTTATTTAACCAGGTAGGCTGGTTGAGAACACCTTTATTTAACCAGGTAGGCTAGTTGAGAACACCTTTATTTAACCAGGTAGGCTAGTTGAGAACACCTTTATTTAACCAGGTAGGCTGGTTGAGAACACCTTTATTTAACCAGGTAGGCTAGTTGAGAACACCTTTATTTAACCAGGTAGGCTGGTTGAGAACACCTTTATTTAACCAGGTAGGCTGGTTGAGAACACCTTTATTTAACCAGGTAGGCTAGTTGAGAACACCTTTATTTAACCAGGTAGGCTAGTTGAGAACACCTTTATTTAACCAGGTAGGCTGGTTGAGAACACCTTTATTTAACCAGGTAGGCTAGTTGAGAACACCTTTATTTAACCAGGTAGGCTAGTTGAGAACACCTTTATTTAACCAGGTAGGCTAGTTGAGAACACCTTTATTTAACCAGGTAGGCTAGCTGAGAACACCTTTATTTAACCAGGTAGGCTAGTTGAGAACACCTTTATTTAACCAGGTAGGCTGGTTGAGAACACCTTTATTTAACCAGGTAGGCTAGTTGAGAACACCTTTATTTAACCAGGTAGGCTAGTTGAGAACACCTTTATTTAACCAGGTAGGCTAGTTGAGAACACCTTTATTTAACCAGGTAGGCTAGTTGAGAACACCTTTATTTAACCAGGTAGGCTAGTTGAGAACACCTTTATTTAACCAGGTAGGCTAGCTGAGAACACCTTTATTTAACCAGGTAGGCTAGTTGAGAACACCTTTATTTAACCAGGTAGGCTAGCTGAGAACACCTTTATTTAACCAGGTAGGCTAGTTGAGAACACCTTTATTTAACCAGGTAGGCTAGTTGAGAACACCTTTATTTAACCAGGTAGGCTAGTTGAGAACACCTTTATTTAACCAGGTAGGCTAGCTGAGAACACCTTTATTTAACCAGGTAGGCTAGTTGAGAACACCTTTATTTAACCAGGTAGGCTAGTTGAGAACACCTTTATTTAACCAGGTAGGCTAGCTGAGAACACCTTTATTTAACCAGGTAGGCTAGTTGAGAACACCTTTATTTAACCAGGTAGGCTAGTTGAGAACACCTTTATTTAACCAGGTAGGCTGGTTGAGAACACCTTTATTTAACCAGGTAGGCTAGCTGAGAACACCTTTATTTAACCAGGTAGGCTAGTTGAGAACACCTTTATTTAACCAGGTAGGCTAGTTGAGAACACCTTTATTTAACCAGGTAGGCTGGTTGAGAACACCTTTATTTAACCAGGTAGGCTAGTTGAGAACACCTTTATTTAACCAGGTAGGCTAGTTGAGAACACCTTTATTTAACCAGGTAGGCTGGTTGAGAACACCTTTATTTAACCAGGTAGGCTAGTTGAGAACACCTTTATTTAACCAGGTAGGCTGGTTGAGAACACCTTTATTTAACCAGGTAGGCTGGTTGAGAACACCTTTATTTAACCAGGTAGGCTAGTTGAGAACACCTTTATTTAACCAGGTAGGCTAGTTGAGAACACCTTTATTTAACCAGGTAGGCTGGTTGAGAACACCTTTATTTAACCAGGTAGGCTAGTTGAGAACACCTTTATTTAACCAGGTAGGCTGGTTGAGAACACCTTTATTTAACCAGGTAGGCTAGTTGAGAACACCTTTATTTAACCAGGTAGGCTGGTTGAGAACACCTTTATTTAACCAGGTAGGCTGGTTGAGAACACCTTTATTTAACCAGGTAGGCTAGTTGAGAACACCTTTATTTAACCAGGTAGGCTAGTTGAGAACACCTTTATTTAACCAGGTAGGCTGGTTGAGAACACCTTTATTTAACCAGGTAGGCTAGTTGAGAACACCTTTATTTAACCAGGTAGGCTGGTTGAGAACACCTTTATTTAACCAGGTAGGCTGGTTGAGAACACCTTTATTTAACCAGGTAGGCTAGTTGAGAACACCTTTATTTAACCAGGTAGGCTGGTTGAGAACACCTTTATTTAACCAGGTAGGCTAGTTGAGAACACCTTTATTTAACCAGGTAGGCTGGTTGAGAACACCTTTATTTAACCAGGTAGGCTGGTTGAGAACACCTTTATTTAACCAGGTAGGCTGGTTGAGAACACCTTTATTTAACCAGGTAGGCTGGTTGAGAACACCTTTATTTAACCAGGTAGGCTGGTTGAGAACACCTTTATTTAACCAGGTAGGCTGGTTGAGAACACCTTTATTTAACCTGGTAGGCTAGTTGAGAACACCTTTATTTAACCAGGTAGGCTAGTTGAGAACACCTTTATTTAACCAGGTAGGCTGGTTGAGAACACCTTTATTTAACCAGGTAGGCTGGTTGAGAACACCTTTATTTAACCAGGTAGGCTAGTTGAGAACACCTTTATTTAACCAGGTAGGCTAGTTGAGAACACCTTTATTTAACCTGGTAGGCTGGTTGAGAACACCTTTATTTAACCAGGTAGGCTAGTTGAGAACCCTTTATTTAACCAGGTAGGCTAGTTGAGAACACCTTTATTTAACCTGGTAGGCTAGTTGAGAACACCTTTATTTAACCAGGTAGGCTAGTTGAGAACACCTTTATTTAACCAGGTAGGCTAGTTGAGAACCCTTTATTTAACCAGGTAGGCTAGTTGAGAACACCTTTATTTAACCTGGTAGGCTAGTTGAGAACACCTTTATTTAACCAGGTAGGCTAGTTGAGAACACCTTTATTTAACCTGGTAGGCTAGTTGAGAACACCTTTATTTAACCAGGTAGGCTAGTTGAGAACACCTTTATTTAACCAGGTAGGCTAGTTGAGAACAAGTTCTCATTTACAACTGCGACCTGGCCAGGATAAAGCATAGCAGTTTGACACATACAACAGCACAGAGTTACACATGGAATAAACTAAACATAGTCAATAATAGAGTAGGAAAATAAAGTATATATAGAGTGTGTGCAAATGAGGTAAGATAAGGGAGTTAAGGCAATAAATAGGCCATGGTGGCGAAGTAATTACAATATAGCAATTATACACTGGAATGGTAGATGTGCAGAAGATGAATGTGCAAGTAGAGATACTGGGGTGCAAAGGAGCAAGGTAAATAAATAAATACAGTATGGGGATGAGGTAGTTGGATGGGGTGTTTACAAATTGTCTATGTACAGGTGCAGTGATCTGTGAGCTGCTCTGACAGCTGGTGCTTAAAGCTAGTGAGGGAGATATGAGTCTCCAGCTTCAGTCATTTTTGCAGTTCGTTCCAGTCATTGGCAGCAGAGAACTGGAAGGAAAGGCGGCCAAAGGGGGAATTGGCTTTGGGGGTGACCAGTGAGATATACTTGCTGGAGCGCGTATCACCACAACCCTACCTGATACCCTAGACCCACTCCAATTTGCTTACCGCTGCAATAGGTCCACTGACGATGCAATCGCCATCACACTGCACACTGCCCTATCCCATCTGGACAAGAGGAATACCTATGTAAGAATGCTGTTCATTGACTACAGTTCAGCATTTAACACCATAGTACCCTCTAAACTCATCATTAAGCTCGAGACCCTGGGTCTCGACCCCGCCCTGTGCAACTGGGTCCTGGACTTTCTGACGGGCCGCTGCTGGGTGGTGAAGGAAAGGAAACAACATCTCCACCCCGCTGATCCTCAACACTGGGGCCCCACAAGGGTGCGTTCTCAGCCCTCTACTGTACTCCCTGTTCACCTCTGACTGCATGGCCATGCACGCTTCCAACTCAATCATCTATTTTGCAGATTACACGACAGTGATTGGCCCGATTACCAACAACGACGAGACGGCCTACAAGGAGGAGTTGAGGGCCATCTGAGTGTGGTGTCAGGAAAACAACCTCTCACTCAACATCAACAAAACAAGGGAGATGATTGTAGACTTCAGGAAACGATGTGGATGGGGGGAGCAGTAGTGGAAAACGTGAAAAGTTTTAAGTTCCTCGGCATACACATCACGGACAAACTGAAATGGTCCACCCACACAGACAGTGTGGTGAAGAACTGTACTCTTCACATGATGCTTTATCATTTCCTTAATGAAAATGAGTCTGGATATTTCAACCTGTCCTTTGTTCACAGTGCGTAAAACCCCAGGCTGGTTTCCTGGGTTTGGAGAATAAACCTCAGGAGGCTGAAGAAATTTGGCTTGTCACCTAAAACACTCACAAACTTTTACAGGTGCATAATCGAGAGCATGCTGTCGGGCTCTATCACCGCCTGGTACGGCAACTGCACCCTCCTCAACCGCAAGGCTCTCCAGAGGGTAGTGAGGTCTGCACAACGCATCACTGGGGAAAACTACTTGCTCTCCAGGACACCTACAGCACCCAATGTCACAGGAAGGCCAAAAGATAATCAAGGACAACAACCACCCGAGCCACTGCCTGTTCACCCCGCTATCATCCATTAGGCGAGGTCAGTACAGGTGCATCAAAGCAGGGACCGAGAGACTGAAAAACAGCTTCTATCTCAAGGCCATCAGACTGTTAAACAGCCATCATTAACATAGAGAGGCTGCTGCCAACATACTGACTCAAATCTCTGGCCACTAATAATGCCACTGTAATGATGTTTACATATGATATTACTCATCTCATATTTATACTGTATTCTATACCATCTACTGCATCTTTCCTGGCCATCACATGGCCATCGTTCATCCATATATTTATATGTGCATATTCTTATTCATCCCTTTACATTTGTGTGTATAAGGTAGTTGTGAATTTGTTAGATTACTTGTTAGATATTACTGCATGGTCGGAACGAGAAACACAAGCATTTCGCTACACTCGCATTAACATCTGCTAACCATGGGTATGTGACAAATACAATTAAGACATAGACAACAACCAAAGCTATATACAGGTGTCAACAGATCCAGAGGACATGAAAACAGAATTAACAGAGGAGTTGGAAAGCTTTTCTGAACAGCACAGTCTTGTCACCCATAGTTTTGAATCTGTTGCGTGGCTCACAGTACCTTCGATGTTTCACCAGCCTGCCCTTTGGCTACGCTGAAAAACACATGGAGCAGAATATGTTTTAAAACTAGGGAACTAGGAATATCTTTTAGAATTCAGCTCCCTTTTAATGAGCCAGAGGACACGTATCCAATATCCACAGTTCATTTTTACAGACACCTCTCTTAGATCAGGATGATTTTTCTAAAGTGTTTTGGGGAACGCCTGGCTGGCTATTCTCCCTCAGGACAGCTGGTGTAGCTGTCACACCCAGCTCTTCTGGTCATTATAATTATACTGTACTCTTCACATGACACTTTATCATTTCCTTAATGAAAATGAGTCTGGATTTTTCAACCTGTCCTTTGTTCACAGTGCGTAAAACCCCAGGCTGGTTCCCTGGGTCTGGAGAATAAATGGAACAATGCGTTCTTCTTCTTTGTCAGATGATTGATATATAATCCATTTGTCCACATAACAAGGCTGGAACATGAGAAGATGTGGTGAATCGTTGAAAACAGCAGTAAAATAAAGTCTCATCACCCCTCAGAAAGAGTCAAAGACCAGACTTAGCACATTGACAGCCTGTCTGGTCAGGGTAGGTAATACGCATGTGGACCTCACACCTCAAATGAAGCTCTATTGAGGGAAATGTGAGGCAGGCGGGACCAGGAACATGTGTATAATGTTATTACTCTCTACATTCCGGGGAATAGAATTATCAGAGCAGATCTCTCTAATACTTGTGACGGAATACAATTTGTCAATTTGTTGTTCTCTTTTTTTCCCCCTTGTTAGATTGCATTTAATAATTCAAAGCGACTGAACTCTCATCACTTTACTGTACTCTATCGTAATATATAATGGATTCATATGGTTAGTGTCACTTCACACTTAAAACAGCATGTGTCTTTGATCAAAGCCTATATCACTATGTCTTGTATAGCATTACGCTTGTACCGGTATGTAGAACATTCTATAGATCTAAACTCTATCAACTTGTTATTTTATTACACTGAGAGTATCCCTTTTAGAGCTTTCTAAAATGGTAAGTTTGCATCCTGGATGCTGATAGGTTGATAGTCGTTAGTTATTGAAGATAATCCAAAGGTAATGCCTGTTAACAGTTCCATTTGAATGATCTATGTACATCCACTGTCCTACAGCCCATCCAGGCAATTCATAAACTTGATCTCCACTGCGGAAAAATGCATCTAGACATTGTTTCCCATTGCTTGTTGCCTAGCATTTGATTTTCAATAGAGCTGTGTTATCTGTGACTCACTGCCTCTCTGTCTGGATGTGATGCAGGCTTTGCAGGGACACCTGGTTACCTGTCTCCTGAGGTCCTGAGGAAGGACCCATATGGTAAAGCTGTGGACCTGTGGGCTTGCGGTAAGCAGGATGACTTTCAGACATCCACCTCTTTCCTGGTTTGTTTCTGTCTACATCTACTGTAAATTGCTGCTGCATAAAGAAAACATGATATAGACTTCACACCTGGTGTGATGTGTTTCCTAGTTTCTTCATCTCAAGCTTTATGTTTTCTCAAATGGCCAGACAGGGGATTGCTTCAGAGCCTAACCTTCTAGAGTTGTGCTGACACAAAACCTGCCCGCCTCAATGTCACAGATTATTTAGTGCACCAGTTTATTTATGGGGTCTGTTTCATCCAAAGGTGCATTGATGAGTCTGTTTCATCCAAAGGTGCATAGATGAGCTCTCAGTCAGAGAAGACAAGGCAGTGTGTCGATCTGATCATAGCTCTCTCTCTATGTCTATATACATACAGTACCATGGGCCTCAGTGCCACAGGCCTCAATACCACAGACCTCAATGCCACTGGCCTCAGTACCACAGGCCACAGTACCACAGGCCTCAGTACCACGGGCCTCATTACCACGGGCCACAGTACCACAGGTCTCAGTACCACGGGGCTCATTACCACGGGCCTCATTACCACGTGCCACAGTACCACAGGCCTCAGTACCACAGGCCTCAATACCACGGGCCTCATTACCACGGGCCTCAGTACCACCGGCCTCAGTACCACCGGCCTCATTACTACAGGTCACAGTACCACAGGCCTCAGTACCACGGGCCTCAATACCACGGGCCTCAATATCACGGGCCACAGTACTATGCGCCTCAGTACCACAGGCCTCTGTGTCAACAAGGTGGCAGAATGAATCTGCTAGACATCCTCTTGCTAGTCTGATGCATGGACAACTCTTACCTAGAACATAGTATGTACAGTATATATAGTGTACATTATAGTATTGGAAAGAGTATGTGTTTTTAATGTTTTGTACGCTCAGTGTATATCTACATCATGTGAATAATATATAAATAATTATATTGACAATACGTAGTAGTACAGCCTCTTTTCACGGTGAGTTGAATAGCTGCTCTTCAGCTCGGCTGGATTCAGCCGTTTAACCCGGTTTGGTTAGATTTCTTTTCAAACTTATTGACGTTTCAAGCTATCACTCTGTGCACATTGGTCTTTTGAAGCGGGTGAAGCTCATTGCTATGCACAGCTGTATTTCCCTGCCTTTTGATATGGGCTTTGTGCTGCTGCTCCCCGTGAGATGTGTGTGGGCTTCATGGCCGATGGGTCTGTGAGCCTGGCAGGCCTCACAGCAGTGAGATGAATTCACAAGAGACATACGGTTGAGGGCTGAGGGGGGCGACAATGTGGGCAGGGGTTCATTCTCAGACTTTTAACGTCCTGACATGTAGCTGGATCTGTATGTGCACATAACTGTGTTTAATGTTAACCCCACAGAGAGACCATTCACCCAGAGAGAGGGAGTTCCCAGTGGTGGTGGTACATACAAGACACACACAAGCTAGCACACACACGCACGCACGCACGCACGCACGCACGCACGCACGCACGCACGCACGCACGCACACACACACACACACACACACACACACACACTACTCCCTAGTGAGCGATCAAAGATAGTATAGTTGTTTAGTGATGTATAACATACTGTATGTGTTGCCAGGTGTGACAGCCTTCTATTGTATAGTGATATATAACATACTGTATGTGTTGCCAGGTGTGACAGTCTTCTAATGTATAGTGATGTATAACATACTGTATGTGTTGCCAGGTGTGACAGTCTTCTATTGTATAGTGATGTATAACATACTGTATGTGTTGCCAGGTGTGACAGTCGTCTATTGTATAGTGATGTATAACATACTGTATGTGTTGCCAGGTGTGACAGTCTTCTATTGTATAGTGATGTATAACATACTGTATGTGTTGCCAGGTGTGACAGTCTTCTATTGTATAGTGATGTATAACATACTGTATGTGTTGCCAGGTGTGACAGTCTTCTATTGTATAGTGATGTATAACATACTGTATGTGTTGCCAGGTGTGACAGTCTTCTATTGTATAGTGATGTATAACATACTGTATGTGTTGCCAGGTGTGACAGCCTTCTATTGTATAGTGATATATAACATCTGTGTTGCCAGGTGTGACAGTATTCTATTGTATAGTGATGCATAACATACTGTATGTGTTGCCAGGTGTGACAGTCTTCTATTGTATAGTGATGTATAACATACTGTATGTGTTGCCAGGTGTGACAGCCTTCTATTGTATAGTGATGTATAACATCTGTGTTGCCAGGTGTGACAGTCTTCTATTGTATAGTGATGTATAACATCTGTGTTGCCAGGTGTGACAGTCTTCTATTGTATAGTGATGTATAACATACTGTATGTGTTGCCAGGTGTGACAGTCGTCTATTGTATAGTGATGTATAACATCTGTGTTGCCAGGTGTGAAAGTCTTCTATTGTATAGTGATGTATAACATACTGTATGTGTTGCCAGGTGTGACAGTCTTCTATTGTATAGTGATGTATAACATCTGTGTTGCCAGGTGTGACAGTCTTCTATTGTATAGTGATGCATAACATACTGTATGTGTTGCCAGGTGTGACAGTCGTCTATTGTATAGTGATGTATAACATACTGTATGTGTTGCCAGGTGTGACAGTCTTCTATTGTATAGTGATGTATAACATACTGTATGTGTTGCCAGGTGTGACAGTCTTCTATTGTATAGTGATGCATAACATACTGTATGTGTTGCCAGGTGTGACAGTCTTCTATTGTATAGTGATGTATAACATACTGTATGTGTTGCCAGGTGTGACAGCCTTCTATTGTATAGTGATATATAACATCTGTGTTGCCAGGTGTGACAGTCTTCTATTGTATAGTGATGTATAACATACTGTATGTGTTGCCAGGTGTGACAGTCTTCTATTGTATAGTGATGTATAACATACTGTATGTGTTGCCAGGTGTGACAGTCTTCTATTGTATAGTGATGTATAACATACTGTATGTGTTGCCAGGTGTGACAGTCTTCTATTGTATAGTGATGTATAACATACTGTATGTGTTGCCAGGTGTGACAGTCGTCTATTGTATAGTGATGTATAACATACTGTATGTGTTGCCAGGTGTGACAGTCGTCTATTGTATAGTGATGTATAACATACTGTATGTGTTGCCAGGTGTGACAGTCGTCTATTGTATAGTGATGTATAACATACTGTATGTGTTGCCAGGTGTGACAGTCGTCTATTGTATAGTGATGTATAACATACTGTATGTGTTGCCAGGTGTGACAGTCGTCTATTGTATAGTGATGTATAACATACTGTATGTGTTGCCAGGTGTGACAGTCGTCTATTGTATAGTGATGTATAACATACTGTATGTGTTGCCAGGTGTGACAGTCGTCTATTGTATAGTGATGTATAACATACTGTATGTGTTGCCAGGTGTGACAGTCGTCTATTGTATAGTGATGTATAACATACTGTATGTGTTGCCAGGTGTGACAGTCTTCTATTGTATAGTGATATATAACATACTGTATGTGTTGCCAGGTGTGACAGCCTTCTATTGTATAGTGATATATAACATCTGTGTTGCCAGGTGTGACAGTCTTCTATTGTATAGTGATGCATAACATACTGTATGTGTTGCCAGGTGTGACAGTCTTCTATTGTATAGTGATGTATAACATACTGTATGTGTTGCCAGGTGTGACAGCCTTCTATTGTATAGTGATGTATAACATCTGTGTTGCCAGGTGTGACAGTCTTCTATTGTATAGTGATGTATAACATCTGTGTTGCCAGGTGTGACAGTCTTCTATTGTATAGTGATGTATAACATACTGTATGTGTTGCCAGGTGTGACAGTCGTCTATTGTATAGTGATGTATAACATCTGTGTTGCCAGGTGTGACAGTCTTCTATTGTATAGTGATGTATAACATACTGTATGTGTTGCCAGGTGTGACAGTCTTCTATTGTATAGTGATGTATAACATCTGTGTTGCCAGGTGTGACAGTCTTCTATTGTATAGTGATGCATAACATACTGTATGTGTTGCCAGGTGTGACAGTCGTCTATTGTATAGTGATGTATAACATACTGTATGTGTTGCCAGGTGTGACAGTCTTCTATTGTATAGTGATGCATAACATACTGTATGTGTTGCCAGGTGTGACAGTCTTCTATTGTATAGTGATGTATAACATACTGTATGTGTTGCCAGGTGTGACAGCCTTCTATTGTATAGTGATATATAACATCTGTGTTGCCAGGTGTGACAGTCTTCTATTGTATAGTGATGTATAACATACTGTATGTGTTGCCAGGTGTGACAGTCTTCTATTGTATAGTGATGTATAACATACTGTATGTGTTGCCAGGTGTGACAGTCTTCTATTGTATAGTGATGTATAACATACTGTATGTGTTGCCAGGTGTGACAGTCTTCTATTGTATAGTGATGTATAACATACTGTATGTGTTGCCAGGTGTGACAGTCGTCTATTGTATAGTGATGTATAACATACTGTATGTGTTGCCAGGTGTGACAGTCGTCTATTGTATAGTGATGTATAACATACTGTATGTGTTGCCAGGTGTGACAGTCGTCTATTGTATAGTGATGTATAACATACTGTATGTGTTGCCAGGTGTGACAGTCGTCTATTGTATAGTGATGTATAACATACTGTATGTGTTGCCAGGTGTGACAGTCGTCTATTGTATAGTGATGTATAACATACTGTATGTGTTGCCAGGTGTGACAGTCGTCTATTGTATAGTGATGTATAACATACTGTATGTGTTGCCAGGTGTGACAGTCGTCTATTGTATAGTGATGTATAACATACTGTATGTGTTGCCAGGTGTGACAGTCTTCTATTGTATAGTGATATATAACATCTGTGTTGCCAGGTGTGACAGTCTTCTATTGTATAGTGATGTATAACATACTGTATGTGTTGCCAGGTGTGACAGTCTTCTATTGTATAGTGATGTATAACATACTGTATGTGTTGCCAGGTGTGACAGCCTTCTATTGTATAGTGATATATAACATCTGTGTTGCCAGGTGTGACAGTCTTCTATTGTATAGTGATGTATAACATACTGTATGTGTTGCCAGGTGTGACAGTCGTCTATTGTATAGTGATGTATAACATACTGTATGTGTTGCCAGGTGTGACAGTCTTCTATTGTATAGTGATGTATAACATCTGTGTTGCCAGGTGTGACAGTCTTCTATTGTATAGTGATGCATAACATACTGTATGTGTTGCCAGGTGTGACAGCCTTCTATTGTATAGTGATGCATAACATACTGTATGTGTTGCCAGGTGTGACAGCCTTCTATTGTATAGTGATGTATAACATACTGTATGTGTTGCCAGGTGTGACAGTCTTCTATTGTATAGTGATATATAACATCTGTGTTGCCAGGTGTGACAGTCTTCTAATGTATAGTGATGCATAACATACTGTATGTGTTGCCAGGTGTGACAGTCGTCTATTGTATAGTGATGTATAACATACTGTATGTGTTGCCAGGTGTGACAGTCTTCTATTGTATAGTGATGTATAACATACTGTATGTGTTGCCAGGTGTGACAGTCTTCTATTGTATAGTGATGTATAACATACTGTATGTGTTGCCAGGTGTGACAGTCTTCTATTGTATAGTGATGTATAACATACTGTATGTGTTGCCAGGTGTGACAGTCTTCTATTGTATAGTGATGTATAACATACTGTATGTGTTGCCAGGTGTGACAGTCTTCTATTGTATAGTGATGTATAACATACTGTATGTGTTGCCAGGTGTGACAGTCTTCTATTGTATAGTGATGTATAACATCTGTGTTGCCAGGTGTGACAGTCTTCTATTGTATAGTGATGTATAACATACTGTATGTGTTGCCAGGTGTAATCCTGTACATCCTACTGGTGGGATATCCTCCTTTCTGGGATGAGGACCAGCACAGACTGTACCAGCAGATCAAGGCTGGGGCCTACGATGTGAGTCAAATCAAATCAAACTTTATTTGTCACATGCGCCGACTACAACATGTGTAGATCTTACCGTGAAATGCTTACTTACAATCAACAGTGCAGTTAAAGAAAGAGTTAAGAAAATATTTACCAAATAAACAAATCTAAAAAAGAATTAAAAAGTAACACAATAAAATAACAATAACGAGGCTATATACCAGTTGAGGTAATTTGTACATGTAGGTAGGGGTGAAGAGTCACATCTATCCTAGGTCCTGTTCTTACTGTAACAATACCCCTCCATTCCATCACTAGTCACGGCTGCTGGGGAAAAGCACAGTGTCTCTTCAGGATTGTGTAACACACCAGTTTCCAAAGAGATGAATCATCCTGAATTCAGTGCCTGATAATGGATTCTTTCTGCTGGGAGGAAAACACATCTTCTACTTTTTCTTCTTCAATTGCAGTCATAGCAGCCCATGGCTCTGTCCTTGAATATCTCTGTACTCTGTTCTTTAATATTTCTGTACTCTGTTCTTTAATATCTCTGTACTCTGTCCTTTAATATCTCTGTACTCTGTCCTTTAATATCTCTGTACTCTGTCCTTTAATATCTCTGTACTCTGTCCTTTAATATCTCTGTACTCTGTCCTTTAATATCTCTGTACTCTGTCCTTTAATATTTCTGTACTCTGTCCTTTAATATTTCTGTACTCTGTCCTTTAATATCTCTGTACTCTGTCCTTTAATATCTCTGTACTCTGTCCTTTAATATCTCTGTACTCTGTCCTTTAATATCTCTGTACTCTGTTCTTTAATATCTCTGTACTCTGTCCTTTAATATTTCTGTACTCTGTCCTTTAATATTTCTGTACTCTGTCCTTTAATATCTCTGTACTCTGTCCTTTAATATCTCTGTACTCTGTCCTTTAATATCTCTGTACTCTGTCCTTTAATATTTCTGTACTCTGTCCTTTAATATTTCTGTACTCTGTCCTTTAATACTCTGTCCTTTAATATTTCTGTACTCTGTTCTTTAATATTTCTGTACTCTGTTCTTTAATATCTCTGTACTCTGTCCTTTAATATTTCTGTTCTGTTCTTTAATATCTCTGTACTCTGTCCTTTAATATTTCTGTACTCTGTCCTTTAATATTTCTGTACTCTGTCCTTTAATATTTCTGTACTCTGTACTTTAATATTTCTGTACTCTGTCCTTTAATATTTCTGTACTCTGTTCTTTAATATTTCTGTACTCTGTTCTTTAATATCTCTGTACTCTGTCCTTTAATATTTCTGTACTCTGTTCTTTAATATCTCTGTACTCTGTTCTTTAATATCTCTGTACTCTGTCCTTTAATATTTCTGTACTCTGTCCTTTAATATTTCTGTACTCTGTCCTTTAATATTTCTGTACTCTGTCCTTTAATATTTCTGTACTCTGTCCTTTAATATTTCTGTACTCTGTCCTTTAATATTTCTGTACTCTGTTCTTTAATATTTCTGTACTCTGTTCTTTAATATTTCTGTACTCTGTTCTTTAATATTTCTGTACTCTGTCCTTTAATATTTCTGTACTCTGTCCTTTAATATTTCTGTACTCTGTTCTTTAATATCTCTGTACTTTGTCCTTTAATATTTCTGTACTCTGTCCTTTAATATCTCTGTACTCTGTTCTTTATATATCTTTAATATTTCTGTACTCTGTTCTTTAATATCTCTGTACTCTGTTCTTTAATATCTCTGTACTCTGTTCTTTAATATCTCTGTACTCTGTTCTTTAATATTTCTGTACTCTGTCCTTTAATATCTCTGTACTCTGTTCTTTAATATATCTGTACTCTGTTCTTTAACATCTCTGTACTCTGTTCTTTAATATCTCTGTACTCTGTTCTTTAATATCTCTGTACTCTGTTCTTTAATATTTCTGTACTCTGTCCTTTAATATTCTAATACTCTGTTTAATATCTCTGTACTCTGTTCTTTAATATTTCTGTACTCTGTCCTTTAATATTTCTGTACTCTGTCCTTTAATATTTCTGTACTCTGTTCTTTAATATCTCTGTACTCTGTCCTTTAATATCTCTGTACTCTGTTCTTTAATATCTCTGTACTCTGTTCTTTAATATCTCTGTACTCTGTCCTTTAATATTTCTGTACTCTGTCCTTTAATATTTCTGTACTCTGTTCTTTAATATTTCTGTACTCTGTTCTTTAATATCTCTGTACTCTGTACTCCTTATCACGTTTTAAAGTATGACCCAGATGCAGACAGTGTTGAAGAAACAATAGTTTATTCCTTAAACAGGGGCAGGCAAACGACAAGTCAAGGCAGGCAGGGGTCAATAATCCAGAGAGGGTGTAAAGGTAGAGGACAGCAGGCGGGCTCAGGGTCAGGGTCAGGGTCAGGGTCAAGGTCAGGTCAGGGTCAGGGGCTCAGGGTCAGGGTCAGGGTCAGGGTCAGGGTCAGGCTCAGGGTCAGGGTAAGGGTCAGGGTCAGGCTCAGGGTCAGGGTCAGGCTCAGGGTCAGGGTCAGGCAGAACAGTCAGAACTGGGAAACTAAACAGGAGCAAGAAACAAACGGGAGCAGGGAAACAAACGGGAGCAGGGAAACAAACGGGAGCAGGGAAACAAACGGGAGCAGGGAAACAAACGGGAGCAGGGAAACAAACGGGAGCAGGGAAACAAAACGCTGGTAGGTTCTACGAACAAAATTAACTGGCAACAGACAAACAGAGAACACAGGTATAAATACACAGGGGATAATGGGGAAGATGGGCGACACCTGGAGGGGGGTGGAGACAAGCACAAGGACCGGTGAAACAGATAAGGGCGTGACAGTCCTTTCATATTTTTCTACTCTGTTCTTTCATATTTCTCTACTCGGTCCTTTCACATTCCTACCCTCAGCCTACAGAATGTTTACCCTCATATATCGTTTGGAAAATGTACCTTTAGGATTATTTTCACTCATTTGAAGATCATCACCAGTTTGAATTCCCACAATTTATTTAAGTAATAAGGCCCAAGAGGGTGTGGTACATGGCCCATATACCACAGCTAAGGGCTGTTCTTACGCATGACGCAACGCAGAGTGCCTGGACACAGCCCTTGGTCGTGGTGTATTGGCCATATACAACAAACCCCTGAGGTGCCTTATTGCTATTATAAACTGGTTACCAATGTAATTAGAGCAGTAAAAATAAATGTTTGCCATACCCGTGGTATACGGTCTGATATGCCACAGCTATCAGCCAATCAGCATTCAGGGCTCGAACCACCCAGTTTATAATTGTATGTTAATACCAAATACTTCCTCGTGTCCTGTAGTTCCCCTCGCCAGAGTGGGACACTGTTACTCCAGAGGCCAAGGATCTCATCAACAAGATGTTGACCATCAACCCTGCCAAGCGCATCACAGCCTCGGAGGTTCTCAAACATCCCTGGATCTCAGTAAGTTCAGAGCATTCTCACAATGATCATCTTGTCCAGTAAGATCCGGCCCGGTGTCTAACCTGACATGTCTTTATTTTTTCCTTTTCTCTCCCTTTTCTCTCTCTCTTTCTCTCTCTCTCTCTCTCTCTCTCTCTCTCTCTCTCTCTCTCTCTCTCTCTCTCTCTCTCTCTCTCTCTCCAGCATCGCTCCACTGTGGCCTCCTGCATGCACAGACAGGAGACGGTGGAGTGCCTGAAAAAATTCAACGCCAGAAGGAAACTCAAGGTATAGTAAACTTCTGGGGCAAGATGAAATGTAGATATGATACTGGAACAGTCCATGTTACTCTCGTTTGACCAGGGTAGGAAAACAATATCACATTTTCTGGGTCACTAGTGATGGGAGTTTGAGTGACGTTGGAAATGTGATGTATCAAGGCAAAATGTCTTTCATTAAACGTGTCCATGCACGGTTCAAGATGAGAGGACATCTCTCTGTTTCATTTGTGTGACGTGAAAACTCTCATTCATTTCATTATGTAACTACAGCGTTTGTGTTTGAACTTTTACATGACCCCTTTTAGGCAGGTCCATTTAATTGTAATTCATTCCGGTTCCGCTTTTCAGAGGAACAAATAGTGACTTTGGAACCATCTGGACACAGATCCCAAAAATGGACTACTTTTTAAAACTATTTGAATACAAATTGTATAAAGCAACTAAGATTTCTCAGGAAGTGACTATTGGATTGGATTCCTTCAACTAATTTTTTTATTTAATTTTACCTTTATTTAAACCAGGCAAGTCAGTTAAGAACACATTCTTATTTTCAATGACGGCCTGGGAACAGTGGGTTAACTGCCTGTTCAGGGGCAGAATGACAGATTTGTACCTTGTCAGCTCGGGGGTTTGAACTCACAACCTTCCGGTTACTAGTCCAACGCTCTAACCACTAGGTTACGCTGCCGCCCATAATGGCAGGGCTGTATCTGGAACTGCATGTTGAAGATAGAAATATAATTAATAGAGCACACACAATCTCCTATACTATTCCAATCTATCTGACAGTCATATTTGATCTACACAATAAATGTACATCTGAACATTCTGTAAATGTCCATTCCCCTGAATCAAATCAAATACAATTTTATTGGTCACATACACATGGTGAGCAGATATTATTACGAGTGCAGCGAAATGCTTATGTTTCTAGATCCGCAGTATCTAACAGGTAATATCTAACAATTCTACAACAAATCCCAATATCTAACATATTCCACAACAAAACCTAATACACACAATCTAGTAAAGGAATGGGATAAGAATAAATAAATATAAAATATATGGATGAGCAGTGACAGAGCGACTAAGATGCAATGGATAGTAAAGAATGATCATGTTTTAAGGTATGACCCAGGTGCAGACAATGTTGAAGAAACAAAAGTGTATTCTTTAAAGTGGCAGGCAAACAACAGGTCAAGGCAGGCAGGGGTCAATGATCCAGAGAGGGTGTAATGCACCAGAACAGCAGGCTCAGGGTCAGGTCAGGCAGAGGTCAATGATCCAGAGAGGGTGTAATGCACCAGAACAGCAGGCTCAGGGTCAGGTCAGGCAGAGGTCAATGATCCAGAGAGGGTGTAATGCACCGGAACAGCAGGCTCAGGGTCAGGTCAGGCAGGGGTCAATGATCCAGAGAGGGTGTAATGCACCGGAACAGCAGGTGGGCTCAGGGTCAGGTCAGGCAGAGGTCAATGATCCAGAGAGGGTGTAATGCACCGGAACAGCAGGTGGGCTCAGGGTCAGGTCAGGCAGAGGTCAATGATCCAGAGAGGGTGTAATGCACCGGAACAGCAGGTGGGCTCAGGGTCAGGTCAGGCAGAGGTCAGTAATCCAGAGTAGAGGCAATGGTACAGGACGGCAGGCAGGCTCAGGGTCAGTGCTGGCAGGAAAGGTCAAAACCGGGAAACTAGAAAACAGGGACTATAGCAAAGACAGGAGCAAGGTAAAATGCTGGTAGAACAAAGTGAACTGGCCCAGACAGACAGAAACTTAGAGATGGCACAGACAGGCATTGGAACTCAGAGATGAGGCCTGGGTCCAGGATGTCCCTAGCAGAGACCAAGCACCTCTCCTCCGGGTCATAACACTCCCAATCAACCAGGTACAGGAATGTCCTGCCCCGAGGTCGAACCTTCAGGAGACGTCTCACCCTGTATGCCGGTTGGCTGTCGATGAGATGGGGGAGAGGGGTGGCCCTGGAAAAAGGAGACAAAGGGCTGTGAGACATGGTTTTAATTCTAGACACAGGAAAGGTAGGAAGTATACAGAGGGCACGGGGCAACAGAGGATGAACAACAGAGGGGCTAATGATCTTGTAGTGGGGGGGAAATGTCTCTGCTTCAAGGGGTGTGGCCACAGGGCTATAGCGGCATGCCAGCGCATCTGGCTTGATCTTCTTGGATACCGGTCAGTGCTGCGGAAGCGAAGTGGCCCGGGACTTACTGAACCCCTCCCGGAGGTCCTGGTACTCCGCGGGGCAGGCGGAGAGGTCCGGGGCAATTTCCAAGCCCCCAGGAAGACATCCCGGGACAGGCAGAGCTGACTTCAGGCAATGAGTGTGGCAGAACGGGCTCCAGCCCACGATGAAACCAGTAGACCTGTCAATAGAGGGATGGAGCCAAGAGAATCCCAATACCACGGGAACCTGAGGAGACTCAATTAGCAGGAATTGGATTGTCTTGCTGTGGTTCCCCGACACTCGTATGTTGATGGGGGTGGTATGGTGGGTGACTCGCCTATAGAGCACCCTTCCAGCGCTCTAACATCCATGGGAATGAAGAGGGGTTGAGTGGGGATGCCCAGCTCAGATGCCAGGGTAATGTCCATAAGACTCATATCGGCCCCCGAGTCGATGAGTTTCTGTAGAGACTTGGACTGGTCGCCCCACAGCGGGGTGGCATGGAGAGGGGGGCGAGTAGGGAGAAGGGCAAAATTGTCCTTAAGACCCACCAGAGTACTCATTCCTACCATTGACCTAGGCATCTTGAAGGGATAGGTAGACACATAATGACCGGCAGTACCGCAATACAGACAACTCTGGGTGTTAAGTCTGCGTACGCCTTCGGTTAGAGACAGCCTAGCCCTGCCAAGCTGCATCGGCTCGGGAAGAGGTAAATCGGAAGTCTTTAGAGGCTCTTTGAGGAACTCGAGTAAACTCGGATTCTCTCGGGACCTTCAGAGTTCATTAGATGCAAGGTGGGATCTTGAGTGAGCAATTGGGACCGCAATCAGACCTCTTCTCCCTCCTACGTTCCCGGAGCCATCCATCGATCTGGATGGTTAAGGCGACGAATGAGTCAAGATCTGTCGGTAGTTTCCGGGCTGCAAGCTCGTCCTTTACTTCCTCCGATAATCCATGCAGGAACGTGTCGAACAGTGCTTCTGGGTTCCAGGCACGCTCTGCTGCTAGCATGCGAAAATCCACCGCATAGTCTGCCACACTGAGGGAGTCCTGCCGAAGCTGGAGTAACTTCCATGAAGCCCCTCTCCCGGACACCGGAGACTCAAAAAAATGTCCCTCCAGACTGAAGCATATGGCCAAATGTTGTTCCCAAATGGCTGTAACCCAGGCGAGGGCCCTCCCAGACATCAGCGTGATGAGGTACACTGTCTTAGAGTGGTCCGAGGGGAAGGAGGAAGGCTGCAGCTCCATGACGAGGGAACACTGAGCGAGAAATGCCAGACAGGTGCCCGACTCTCCATCAAAACGCTCCGGGGAGGTAAGCGAGGTTCCCGGGAAACCAAGGTGATGGCGCTGCTACCAGCTACTGAGGGGCTGGGAGGTTACCGTCGTGGTAGGCTGCTTATTAGACAGCTCACGGAATTGCTCCCGCATTGTATCCAATGCTAGGACTTGACGTTCGGCCACGGCCTGGAACCCTTCCATCGGACCGCGAAGCAACTCCTCTTGCCTACCAATGGTTGCTCCTTGGGAGGAGGTGGCATTGCAGAGCTGGTCCAAGACTGCTAGGTCAGTCATGGCCAGTTCGTACTATCACCTTTTAAGGTATGACCCAGGTGCAGACAGTGTTGAAGAAACAAAAGTGAATGATTTAAACAGGGGCAGGAAAATGACAGGTCAAAGCAGGCAGAGCTCAATGACCCAGAGAAGGTTCCGGAACAGCAGGCAGACTCAGGGTCAGGTCAGGCATAGGTTGGTAATCCAGAGAAGGTGTAAGGCTCCGGAACAGCAGGCAGGCTGAGGGTCAGGTCAGGCAGAGGTTGGTAATCCAGAGAAGGTGTAAGGCTCCGGAACAGCAGGCAGGCTCAGGGTCAGGTCAGGCAGAGGTTGGTAATCCAGAGAAGGTGTAAGGCTCCGGAACAGCAGGCAGGCTCAAGGTCAGGGCAGGCAGAGCTCAATAACCCAGAGAAGGTGTAAGGCTCCGGAACAGCAGGCAGGCTCAGGGTCAGGTCAGGCAGAGATTGGTAATCCAGAGTAGAAGCTAAGGTACAGGACTGGAGGGAGGCTCAGGGTCAGAGCAGGCAAGAACGGTCAAAACTGGGAAACAAGAAAAGAGGGACTATAACAAATAAACTACAAAATACAAATAAACTACAAAATACAACTATGTTCTGCACAGGTCTGATCTACACACTCAACGGCAGTGTGACATTGTTCATGCAGTAATACCAAATACTTTTTAAATTGAGTTTTGCCAATGCAACCATTTTTATTTGGTGCTGGTAAGACATAGCAACTGTGACAGTACTCTAGGTTATTCCCTTGACAGTAAGCAGCAATCCAAACTGTTGATATTACATGTAAGCAAGCTAATCAAGCTGTTGATAATATATTCCAGCCAAGCTTGGTTGCCAAGAACACTGTGGCATAATAAAATGTACTTTTTAATGAATCCTTTTGTTTTTTTATTTCTTATGTAACGATCTATCTCTTCTTATCAGGGTGCCATTCTCACCACCATGTTGGTGACTCGGAACTTCTCAGGTAAGTCCTGTAGAGGTGCCTTGTCAGAACGGTTCTCCTCTCCCTTCTGGAGCGAGAGTGGGCTTATTAATACTAATTATATATGACATTTGTCAGACTTTCTATCCAAAGAGACTTACAGTCATGGATGCATAACATTTCTACATACGGGTGATCCCAGGAATGGATCCCACTATCCTGACGTTGCAAGCTCCATGCATGCTCCATACCAACGGAGCTAAAGACTAGAGAACTGCTTAACAGTGTCCCTAGGGAGGTCACTATTCTAGAGGAGTGACATGGGCTCAGGAGGCTGGCCCTAGACTGGGGGCTCCAAGCCCATGGATCAGGGAGGAGGCTGTCCCTAGAATGGAGGGCTCCAACCCCATGGATCAGGGAGGAGGCTGGCCCTAGACTGGGGGGCTCCAAGCCCATGGATCAGGGAGGAGGCTGGCCCTAGACTGGGGGGCTCCAAGCCCATGGACCAGGGAGGAAGCTGGCCCTAGACTGGTGGGCTCCAAGCCCATGGATCAGGGAGGAGGCTGGCCCTAGACTGGGGGGCTCCAAGCCCATGGAGCAGGGAGGAGGCTGGCCCTAGACTGGGGGCTCCAAGCCCATGGAGCAGGGAGATGGCTGGCCCTAGAATGGGGGGCTCCAAGCCCATGGATCAGGGAGGAGGCTGGCCCTAGACTGGGGGCTCCAAGCCCATGGAGCAGGGAGGCTGGCTCTAGACTGGGGGGCTCCAAGCCCATGGAGCAGGGAGGAGATGATGACAGCTTGTAGACTCACTGGTCATGCATCAAGACACTTCCCCATGCCAATGGACACTCCCTTGTCCCACACTCCGATCGTTACAACACACTAATTCACTGTCACAAGTTAGAATGATGTCTGGGATGTCTGTTCAAAACTGACACAAGATGGACAAGTTGTGCTTCGACTGTAAATCAATAGCTGAACGGTGATAGGGACGATGGAATAGCCTGGCCATCTGCTTACAAACACTAGTTATCACAATGTACAGCTTCGACTGTAAATCAATAGCTGAACAGTGATAGGGACGATGGAATAGCCTGGCCATCTGCTTACAAACACTAGTTATCACAATGTACAGCTTCGACTGTAAATCAATAGCTGAACAGTGATAGGGACGATGGAATAGCCTGGCCATCTGCTTACAAACACTAGTTATCACAATGTACAGCTTCGACTGTAAATCAATAGCTGAACAGTGATAGGGACGATGGAATAGCCTGGCCATCTGCTTACAAACACTAGTTATCACAATGTACATTTGCTGCTTGACAAATGTGCATGTGTTATTATCATTACAGCCCACTTACTGTGGCTGAGCCATCTGCTATTGGGTCCTCAGTCCCTCCATGACTTCACTCAGATGAGCCGTGGAATCCACCACTGCAGGTGGAACATACAGTATTATGTGGGTATGGACCATCACTATGTTGCTGTTATCTGAAATGTTTTGTCAAAATCTTCTACATTCTTATACTCCCCTTGGCTGCAAGGAAGGGCCAGCTGAGATGAAGGAGTCACAGTGGAACGTTGTTAGAAAATAAAGAGGATGGAGTTCCCTCTGGCGTGTAGCCTTGTGTCTTTGGCAGGCTCCCGCTACACCATAAGGTCACACAAGCACAGAATCAATGTAGGCACTCTCACAGACTCAGAGATGGAGAGATCCCCTTCAAAGCCCACACTTTACACATCCCTACCAATCTCCAACCAGCATAAAATAATTGTTCTCCTCTCAGAACTCCACATAATCACTCATATAAAATGTGTGGACCTGAAATGGACAAGGAAAATAATAGCAGTAAGGGTTCATCATTAAATGGGCAGGAATTCTCATATCAATCAGGAATAGACACCCCCACCCCATATCCCCACCTGCCAGGGAATCTTGTCCGAAAGCCAAGCCCCATAAGACTAACCCTGGAGGATCGTAAAACCATCTCAGCACCTCTAAGCACCACCATTCATCTTTCATTTTCCGCTCTCCACTCTTGGTCTTTCTTTACTCTTCAGATAGCCATGGAAAACCACAGTCTGCAGATATACAGCAAGGTTACAGCCTTATGCCTATTTATAAAGTCCTCACTGTTCAGATAGTATGGCTGGAGCCAAATCTGTCCTTTCAGCTTTTAATGGTTGTTTTCCTAATCCGATTGACTCTTATTATGCTTGGGTGGGTCAGAAGTGCTGTGTACCCGCTGGTTCAGGGCCATATTAGCTTTTAAAATGATTAGAGTAGAGAAAGATGATCCCAAGCCAGGGCTTGGGGTTCCCAGAGCCAGTCTATTGCAGACCAGGGGGACCCCCATCGGCATATAGCCACAGTCCCAGCAGCAGGGGAGAGTGGGGTCACGGAGCCAGGGGTCTGGGGGGCCAGGGGGGCTAGGACCTCTCTCACCCACCGGCCAGCCTCTGTAGCAGAGCCCAGTAGCCTCTGTAGCAGAGCCCAGTCTGGACCTCTCTCACCCACCGGCCAGCCTCTGTAGCAGAGCCCAGTCTGGACCTCTCTCACCCACCCGCAAGCCTCTGTAGCAGAGCCCAGTCTGGACCTCTCTCACCCACCGGCCAGCCTCTGTAGCAGAGCCCAGTCTGGACCTCTCTCACCCACCGGCCAGCCTCTGTAGCAGAGCCCAGTCTGGACCTCTCTCACCCACCCGCAAGCCTCTGTAGCAGAGCCCAGTCTGGACCTCTCTCACCCACCGGGCAGCCTCTGTAGCAGAGCCCAGTCTGGACCTCTCTCACCCACCGGCCAGCCTCTGTAGCAGAACCCAGTCTGGACCTCTCTCACCCACCGGCCAGCCTCTGTAGCAGAGCCCAGTCTGGACCTCTCTCACCCACCGGGCAGCCTCTGTAGCAGTGCCCAGTCTGGACCTCTCTCACCCACCGGGAAGCCTCTGTAGCAGAGCCCAGTCTGGACCTCTCTCACCCACTGGCCAGCCTCCGTAGCAGAGCAGTCTGGACCTCTCTCACCCACCGGCCAGCCTCTGTAGCAGAGCAGTCTGGACCTCTCTCACCCACCGGCAGCCTCTGTAGCAGAGCAGTCTGGACCTCTCTCACCCACCGAACCATTGGGAATTTGAATTTTTCTTATTTTATGGTGCTTAATTTCCCTAAAAACTCTTGTTTGACCAGTTGAATGACCTGAGAGAATCTTCAACAAGCCGTTGGGTTTGGATACTCCTAGTGACTCTTCGGCAATATGACCGTCTCATTGAGTTTTTGATCAGTGGAGAACAGGAAGAGGGCTTGATTTGAATACAATATGATATTTTGTTTCCCAGGAGACTTATGGAGACTTATGGATCAGGTTTTCTAAAATGTTCTTCCACCTCTTTTCATTTGACTGAGACTGTTGGCCATGCCCTTTGCCCTTCTCTTTTCATTTGACTGAGACTGTTGGCCTTTACCCTCCTCTTTTCATTTGACTGAGAGTGTTGGCCATGCCCTTCGCCCTCCTCTTTTCATTTGACTGAGACTGTTGGCCTTGCCCTCCTCTCTTAATTTCACTGAGACTGTTGGCCTTTCGCCCTCCTCTTTTCATTTGACTGAGACTGTTGGCCTTTCGCCCTCCTCTTTTCATTTGACTGAGACTGTTGGCCATGCCCTTCGCCCTCCTCTTTTCATTTGACTGAGACTGTTGGCCTTGCCCTCCTCTCTTCATTTCACTGAGAGTGTTGGCCATGCCCTTCACCCTCCTCTTTTCATTTCACTGAGACTGTTGGCCTTTCGCCCTCCTCTTTTCATTTGACTGAGAGTGTTGGCCATGTCCTTCGCCCTCCTCTTTTCATTTCACTGAGACTGTTGGCCATGCCCTTCGCCCTCATCTTTTCATTTGATTCAGACTGTTGGCCTTTCGCCCTCCTCTTTTCATTTGACTGAGAGTGTTGGCCATGCCCTTCGCCCTCCTCTTTTCATTTGACTGAGACTGTTGGCCTTGCCCTCCTCTCTTCATTTGACTGAGACTGTTGGCCTTCGCCCTCCTCTTTTAATTTGACTGAGACTGTTGGCCTTGCCCTCCTCTCTTCATTTGACTGAGACTGTTGGCCTTCGCCCTCCTCTTTTAATTTGACTGAGACTGTTGGCCTTTCGCCCTCCTCTTTTCATTTGACTGAGACTGTTGGCCATGCCCTTCGCCCTCCTCTTTTCATTTCACTGAGACTGTTGGCCTTTCGCCCTCCTCTTTTCATTTGACTGAGAGTGTTGGCCATGCCCTTCGCCCTCCTCTTTTCATTTGACTGAGAGTGTTGGCCATGCCCTCCTCTTTTAATTTGACTGAGACTGTTGGCCATGCCCTTCGCCCTCCTCTTTTCATTTGACTGAGAGTGTTGGCCATGCCCTCCTCTTTTCATTTGACTGAGAGTGTTGGCCATGCCCTCCTCTTTTCATTTGACTGAGACTGTTGGCCATGCCCTTCACCCTCCTCTTTTCATTTGACTGAGAGTGTTGGCCATGCCCTTCGCCCTCCTCTTTTCATTTGACTGAGAGTGTTGGCCATGCCCTTCGCCCTCCTCTTTTCATTTGACTGAGAGTGTTGGCCATGCCCTTCGCCCTCCTCTTTTCATTTGACTGAGAGTGTTGGCCATGCCCTTCACCCTCCTCTTTTCATTTCACTGAGAGTGTTGGCCATGCCCTTCGCCCTCCTCTTTTCATTTGACTGAGACTGTTGGCCATGCCCTTCACCCTCCTCTTTTCATTTGACTGAGAGTGTTGGCCATGCCCTTCGCCCTCCTCTTTTCATTTGACTGAGAGTGTTGGCCATGCCCTTCGCCCTCCTCTTTTCATTTGACTGAGACTGTTGGCCATGCCCTTCGCCCTCCTCTTTTCATTTGACTGAGAGTGTTGGCCATGCCCTTCACCCTCCTCTTTTCATTTGACTGAGAGTGTTGGCCATGCCCTTCGCCCTCGTCTTTTCATTTGACTGAGAGTGTTGGCCATGCCCTCCTCTTTTCATTTGACTGAAAGTGTTGGCCATGCCCTCCTCTTTTCATTTGACTGAGAGTGTTGGCCATGCCCTTCGCCCTCCTCTTTTCATTTGACTGAGAGTGTTGGCCATGCCCTTCGCCCTCCTCTTTTCATTTGACTGAGAGTGTTGGCCATGCCCTTCACCCTCCTCTTTTCATTTGACTGAGACTGTTGGCCATGCCCTTCGCCCTCCTCTTTTCATTTGACTGAGAGTGTTGGCCATGCCCTTCGCCCTCGTCTTTTCATTTGACTGAGAGTGTTGGCCATGCCCTCCTCTTTTCATTTGACTGAGAGTGTTGGCCATGCCCTCCTCTTTTCATTTGACTGAGAGTGTTGGCCATGCCCTTCGCCCTCCTCTTTTCATTTCACTGAGAGTGTTGGCCATGCCCTTCGCCCTCCTCTTTTCATTTGACTGAGAGTGTTGGCCATGCCCTTCGCCCTCCTCTTTTCATTTGACTGAGAGTGTTGGCCATGCCTCTTTTCATTTGACTGAGAGTGTTGGCCATGCCCTTCGCCCTCCTCTTTTCATTTGACTGAGAGTGTTGGCCATGCCCTTCGCCCTCCTCTTTTCATTTGACTGAGAGTGTTGGCCATGCCCTTCGCCCTCGTCTTTTGGGCGTTAGTGCCATTTTTCATCATCCTGTTTCTCTTTGTGTCCCGCGCAGGAGGTAACAAGGCCAACAAGAAGACTGATGGTGTGAAGGTAGGGCTCCAGCTCCACAGGGTTCTCTTCTCACCGTGGAGTAAGCCTGGCCTGGAGGAGGACTTTTGGGGTATATTACACCCGCTGTCCATAAAACATGATTTAAAAATGTGGCCGTTATTCAACATTTTGTGAAAGTTGAAAGCTATTTTCACCTTCTCTGCAAAACTGAATAAATCAAACATGCTCTTTGAAAAGGTAACATCACAGATCCAAGTAGTCAATGGGATTGTGGGAGTTTCAATGTCTGCTCCATTCTCTCTGAACACACCGGCTGGCCCCACCCAAAGCGTGTCCTCCAGTCCAGTCCAGTTCCAGGACAGTACTATGAAATATGTATCTAATGGGATTAGTGCTTTGACAGTTAATCTGTATCAAAGCCAGTAGGAGAGTCTGTCTTTTTATTTGTGTTGTTTGTGAGTGTTCCACTATTATAAGTGTGTTTCTGTAAGTTAGTCTGTGTGAGTTACTATATACATGTATCAGGGATAGGCTCCACTGGTGGTACTCCCCCAGTTCCCGCTGGGGCCTTAAGGAGTAGCCGGTCCAGTCCAGGGTGTCTGATACTGGGATTAGTGGGGCATGCTGCTGATCATACAGCCCTGCCAGCTCTGTCTTATCAAAGACATTCCTCCCTGACCACAGCCCTGCCAGCTCTACCTTATCAAAGACATTCCTCCCTGACCACAGCCCTGCCAGCTCTGCCTTATCAAAGACATTCCTCCCTGACCACAGCCCTGCCAACTCTACCTTATCAAAGACATTCCTCCCTGACCACAGCCCTGCCAGCTCTTTCTTATCAAAGACATTCCTCCCTGACCACAGCCCTGCCAGCTCTGCCTTATCAAAGACATTCCTCCCTGACCACAGCCCTGCCAGCTCTACCTTATCAAAGACATTCCTCCCTGACCACAGCCCTGCCAGCTCTACCTTATCAAAGACATTCCTCCCTGACCACAGCCCTGCCAGCTCTGCCTTATCAAAAACATTCCTCCCTGACCACAGTCCTGCCAGCTCTGCCTTATCAAAGACATTCCTCCCTGACCACAGCCCTGCCAGCTCTGCCTTATCAAAGACATTCCTCCCTGACCACAGCCCTGCCAGCTCTGCCTTATCAAAGACATTCCTCCCTGACCACAGCCCTGCCAGCTCTACCTTATCAAAGACATTCCTCCCTGACCACAGCCCAGCCGGGCCCAGAGGTTTCCTACACTACACACCGCCACACCACCACAACCGCCACACCACCACAACCACTGCCACAAGGGCCAGACCTCCACAACTGTCATACCACCACAAACGCCACACCGCCACAACCGTCACACCACCACAACTGCTACAATTACCACACCGCCACAACCACCACAACCGCCACATCTGTCACAACCGTCACACCGCCACAATCGCCACAACCACCACAACCACCACAAGCGCCCACCACAAGTCACACCACCACAACCGCCACACCACAACCACTGCCACAAGGGCCAGACCTCCACAACTGTCATACCACCACAAACGCCACACCGCCACAACCGTCACACCACCACAACTGCTACAATTACCACACCGCCACAACCACCACAACCACCACAACCGCCACAACTGTCACAACCGTCACACCGCCACAATCGCCACAACCACCACAACCACCACAACCACCACAAGGGCCACACCGCCACAACCGTCACACCACCACACCGCCACAACCGTCACACTGCCACAACCGTCACACCGCCACACCGCCACAACCACCACAACCACCACAAGGGCCACACCGCCACAACCGTCACACCACCACACCGCCACAACCGTCACACCGCCACAACCGTCACACCGTCACACCGCCACAACCACCACAAGCATCACACCACCACAACCGCCACACCGCAACACCGCCACAACCACCACAAGCATCACACCACCACAACAAGGGCCACACCGCCACAACCACCACAACCGTCACACCGCCACAACCGTCAGAACCGTCACACTACCACAACCTCCACAACTGCCACTAGGGTCACACCACCACAACAAGGGCCACACCGCCACAACCGCCACAACCGTCACACCACCACAACCGCCACACCACCACTACCGCCACACCACCACAACCACTGCCACAAGGGCCAGACCTCCACAACTGTCATACCACCACAAACGTCACACCGCCACAATCGCCACAACCACCACAAGGGCCACACCGCCACAACCGTCACACTGCCACAACCGTCACACCGTCACACCGCCACAACCGTCACACCGCCACAACCGCCAGAACCGTCACACTACCACAACCTCCACAACTGCCTCTAGGGTCACACCGCCACAACCACCACAACCGTCACACCGCCACAACCACCACAAGCATCACACCACCACAACCGCCACACCGCCACAACCGCCACAACCACCACAACCGTCACACCACCACAACAAGGGCCACACCGCCACAACCGTCACACCGCCACAACCGCCAGAACCGTCACACTACCACAACCTCCACAACTGCCACTAGGGTCACACCGCCACAACCGCCACAACCGCCACAACCGCCACACCGCCACAACCACCACAACCGCCACAACCGCCACACCACCACAACCGCCACACCTCCACAACCGTCACACCACCACAACTGCTACAATTACCACACCGCCACAACCACCACAACCGCCACAACCGTCACACTGCCACAAGCGTCACACCGCCACACCGCCACAACCGTCACACCGTCACACCGCCACAACCGTCACACCACCACCCCAGCCACAACCGCCACACCGCCACAACCACCACAAGCATCACACCACCACAACCGCCACACCGCCACAACCGCCACAACCGCCACAACCGTCACACCACCACAACAAGGGCCACACCGCCACAACCACCACAACCGTCACACCGCCACAACCGCCAGAACCGTCACACTACCACAACCTCCACAACTGCCACTAGGGTCACACCGCCACAACCGCCACAACCGCCACAACCGCCACACCGCCACAACCGCCACAACCGCCACAACCGCCACACCGCCACACCACCACTACCGCCACACCACCACAACCACTGCCACAAGGGCCAGACCTCCACAACTGTCATACCACCACAAACACACACCGCCTCAAATCGCCACAACCACCACAAGGGCCACACCGCCACAAGGTGTCACACCACCACCCCAGCCACAACCGCCACACCGCCCTCCACCACAAGCATCACACCACCACAACCGCCACATGGAGGTGCCACAACCGCCACCCACAAGGTGTCCGTCACACCACCACAACAAGGGCCACACCGCCACAACCACCACAAGGTGTCCACTCGCCACAACCGCCAGAGGTGTCCACTACCACAACCTCCACAACTGCCACTGGAGGTGCCACAACCGCCACAACCGCCACAACCGCCACACCGCCACAACCGCCACAACCGCAGCATGCCACAACCGCCACACCGCCACACCACCACTACCGCCACACCACCACAACCACTGCCACAAGGGCCAGACCTCCACAACTTCATACCACCACAAACGCTCACACCGCCACAATCGCCACAACCACCACAACCGCCACAACCGCCACAACCGTCACACCGCCACACCACCACTACCGCCACACCACAAGAAACCAGGAGGGCCAGACCTCCACAGTTCATACCACCACAAACGCCACACCGTCCAGCCACAACCACCACAAGGGCCACACCGCCACAACCGTCACACTGCCACAACCGTCACACCGTCACACCGCCACACCGCCACAACCGCCAGAACCGTCACACTACCACAACCTCCACAACTGCCTCTAGGGTCACACACCGCCACAACCACCACAACCGTCCACCGGGAAACCATAACAAGCATCACACCACCACAACCGCCACACCGCCACAACCTGTCACAACCACCACAACTTTCGTCACACCACCACAACAAGGGCCACACCGCCACAACCGTCACACCGCCACAACCGCCAGAATTGTCACACTACCACAACCTCCACAACTGCCACTAGGGTCACACCGCCACAACCGCCACAACCGCCACAACCGCCACACCAGCCACAACCACCACAACAGAAATACACCACCACAACCGCCACACCTCCACAACCACTAAAGGCCAGGCCTCCACAACTGTCATACCACCACAAACGCCACACCGCCACAACCGTCTCACACCACCACCTGCTAGAGAATACCACACCGCCACAACCACCACAACCGAAACCGTCACACTGCCACAATCCTCACACCGCCACACCGCCACAATTCACACCGTCACACCGCCACAACCGTTCACACCACCACCCCAGCCACAACCACCACACCGAACAACCACCACAAGCATCACACCACCACAACCGCCACACCGCCACAACCGCCACAACCAGGGCCACAACCGTGCACACCACCACAACAAGGGCCACACCGCCACAACCACCACAAATAACCCTCACACCGCCACAACCGCCAGAAGGTTCACACTACCACAACCTCCACAACTGCCACAGGGTCACACCGCCACAACCGCCACAACCGCCACAACCGCCACACCGCCACAACCGCCACACCGCTCGCCAACCAGACTGCTCACAGAGGTGTCCTGGGGAGATGACAAAGGCAGTGTTAGCAACACGAACCCCAAACACACACACACATCCTGAGCCTCAAACCCACGTACATGTCCTCCCTCTGCAGCATGGAGGTGTCTTTCTCCTCCCTCCGCAGCATGGAGGTGTCCCTCTCCTCCCTCCGCAGCATGGAGGTGTCCCTCTCCTCCCTCCGCAGCATGGAGGTGTCCCTCTCCTCCCTCCGCAGCATGGAGGTGTCCCTCTCCTCCCTCCGCAGCATGGAGGTGTCCCTCTCCTCCCTCCGCAGCATGGAGGTGTCCTCTTCCCTCCGCAGCATGGAGGTGTCCCTCTCCTCCCTCCGCAGCATGGAGGTGTCCCTCTCCTCCCTCCGCAGCATGGAGGTGTCCCTCTCCTCCCTCCGCAGCATGGAGGTGTCCCTCTCCTCCCTCCGCAGCATGGAGGTGTCCCTCTCCTCCCTCCGCAGCATGGAGGTGTCCCTCTTCTCCCTCCGCAGCATGGAGGTGTCTCTCTCCTCCCTCCGCAGCATGGAGGTGTCCCTCTTCTCCCTCTGTTGCTCCCTCGAGTCTCCATCTCATCCTGTGGGTTCATGTCTAACCTCTTCTCATTTCTCTTCCAGAAAAGGAAGTCCAGTTCCAGCGTCCAGCTGATGGTGAGTGTGATACGCCTGCCTCTTGGCCACGCCTCTTGGCCACGCCTCTCGGCTTTCCACCTAACAGGGAAAGTGATAATAGCTTTAAAAAATCCAAACGAACCAATGAACAAGCGAATAAAGCTGTCATTCAAAATGGAGCTGGACTTTCTTTTTGTTTTTGTGTGTGACCATCCCATCTCTAATGTTGCCTAATCCCGATGCTCTTGGGGGTTCATTGTGGGGGTAACACATCTCTCCTTCTCTAGGTGTTTCCCTCCCTCCCATATCTCACCCTACTCCTAACCAGCTAGACCTCAGAAATAACCAAACAGCCCGTTCTCTCTCTCTCTTAAAGGTGCAGAGAGGAAGGCAGCTGTCTGTCTGTTGGAGGTGTGTGTTGTGTTGACCCGGCTCTTCCACTTCCTGGTGTGGAGAGAATACCACTTTCTATGATTGAGTGTGAATCTCTGAACCCGTCTGTGTGTGTGTCGTTTCTAGGAATCCTCTGAAAGCACCAACACCACTATTGAGGACGAAGACACCAGAGGTAAGGTTCTCCTCTCCTCTCACCTCTCATCGCCTCACCACTAGCAGTCTGAACATGTTAATAGGACAGGGCTGTCAGGGGGAATAGAGCTCTGCTAAACTAAACAGATATCCTACAGGGGTCATATCTGTTGCACACACTCACATATTAAGCTGTTGAGATGTGGCTTTCTCTGGCTCAGGAAGTGATACTCGATAATGCTAAAAATAACCCTAAAACCAGCACAACACTGCTGTGGATAGGTTCACTCTTACTTCAGTTACAGTCCATTTACATGACTGACAACCGAACAGAGGGACAATCTCTGCCTTATGTTTTTCGAGAAGGGTCTACCATGACGATTGGTTACTGTGAAAACATTTCAGTTAATAAAGCAATGCAAATAGCTGCTGTATGGAATTATATTTAATAGCTTGACTGAGGCAGTACTCTCATGAATGAATACGAGTAAGTCAGTTCTATAACGGCTGGTGTTGGAGTTGCATTGCTGTTGCTTATGCCAGTCTGAGCATCCGTGTTCTATGGAATGGAAATAAATAGATAGAAAGCCTGTCTTTTCTCTGTCAGTAAACCTTACACCTCTTACTAAGAGACAGGCCTGCTGTGAGGTGGAATGCTCCTCTTAGACTACAGCAGCTCATTGATCTTTAGGAAACAAATGGATATATTTCAACACTTTATCTCCTCCTACAAGAGTGGTTCGAGAAAATGTCATTGTGATTTCTCCAGACAGGAGCGAGATGCATGTGGCAGAGCTGCAATTAGGGCGATGCAGAGACACTGTGTAGGTGGAGAGTGGGTGATGCAGAGACACTGTGTAGGTGGAGAGTGGGTGATGCAGAGACACTGTGTAGGTGGAGAGTGGGTGATGCAGAGACACTGTGTAGGTGGAGAGTGGGCAATGCAGAGACACTGTGTAGGTGGAGAGTGGGCGATGCAGAGACACTGTGTAGGTGGAGAGTGGGTGATGCAGAGACACTGTGTAGGTGGAGAGTGGGCAATGCAGAGACACTGTGTAGGTGGAGAGTGGGCGATGCAGAGACACTGTGTAGGTGGAGAGTGGGCGATGCAGAGACACTGTGTAGGTGGAGAGTGGGCGATGCAGAGACACTGTGTAGGTGGAGAGTGGGCGATGCAGAGACACTGTGTAGGTGGAGAGTGGGCGATGCAGAGACACTGTGTAGGTGGAGAGTGGGCGATGCAGAGACACTGTGTAGGTGGAGAGTGGGCGATGCAGAGACACTGTAGGTGGAGAGTGGGCGATGCAGAGACACTGTGTAGGTGGAGAGTGGGCAATGCAGAGACACTGTGTAGGTGGAGAGTGGGCGATGCAGAGACACTGTGTAGGTGGAGAGTGGGCGATGCAGAGACACTGTAGGTGGAGAGTGGGCGATGCAGAGACACTGTAGGTGGAGAGTGGGCGATGCAGAGACACTGTGTAGGTGGAGAGTGGGCGATGCAGAGACACTGTGTAGGTGGAGAGTGGGAGTTGCAGAGACACTGTGTAGGTGGAGAGTGGGCAATGCAGAGATACTGTGTAGGTGGAGAGTGGGCGATGCAGAGACACTGTGTAGGTGGAGAGTGGGCAATGCAGAGATACTGTGTAGGTGGAGAGTGGGCGATGCAGAGACACTGTAAGTGGAGAGTGGGTGATGCAGAGACACTGTAGGTGGAGAGTGGGCGATGCAGAGACACTGTGTAGGTGGAGAGTGGGCGATGCAGAGAAACTGTGTAGGTGGAGAGTGGGTGATGCAGAGACACTGTGTAGGTGGAGAGTGGGCGATGCAGAGACACTGTGTAGGTGGAGAGTGGGCGATGCAGAGAAACTGTGTAGGTGGAGAGTGGGCGATGCAGAGACACTGTGTAGGTGGAGAGTGGGCGATGCAGAGAAACTGTGTAGGTGGAGAGTGGGTGATGCAGAGACACTGTGTAGGTAGAGAGTGGGCGATGCAGAGAAACTGTGTAGGTGGAGAGTGGGCGATGCAGAGACACTGTAGGTGGAGAGTGGGTGATGCAGAGACACTGTGTAGGTGGAGAGTGGGCGATGCAGAGACACTGTAGGTGGAGAGTGGGTGATGCAGAGACACTGTGTAGGTGGAGAGTGGGTGATGCAGAGACACTGTGTAGGTGGAGAGTGGGTGATGCAGAGACACTGTGTAGGTGGAGAGTGGGCGATGCAGAGACACTGTGTAGGTGGAGAGTGGGTGATGCAGAGACACTGTGTAGGTGGAGAGTGGGTGATGCAGAGACACTGTGTAGGTGGAGAGTGGGTGATGCAGAGACACTGTGTAGGTGGAGCGTGGGTGATGCAGAGACACTGTGTAGGTGGAGAGTGGGCGATGCAGAGACACTGTGTAGGTGGAGAGTGGGCGATGCAGAGACACTGTGTAGGTGGAGAGTGGGCGATGCAGAGACACTGTGTAGGTGGAGAGTGGGTGATGCAGAGACACTGTGTAGGGGGAGAGTGGGTGATGCAGAGACACTGTAGGTGGAGAGTGGGCGATGCAGAGACACTGTGTAGGTGGAGAGTGGGCGATGCAGAGACACTGTGTAGGTGGAGAGTGGGTGATGCAGAGACACTGTAGGTGGAGAGTGGGTGATGCAGAGACACTGTGTAGGTGGAGAGTGGGCGATGCAGAGAAACTGTGTAGGTGGAGAGTGGGTGATGCAGAGACACTGTGTAGGTGGAGAGTGGGTGATGCAGAGACACTGTGTAGGTGGAGAGTGGGCGATGCAGAGACACTGTAGGTGGAGAGTGGGTGATGCAGAGACACTGTGTAGGTGGAGAGTGGGTGATGCAGAGACACTGTGTAGGTGGAGAGTGGGTGATGCAGAGACACTGTGTAGGTGGAGAGTGGGCGATGCAGAGACACTGTGTAGGTGGAGAGTGGGCGATGCAGAGACACTGTGTAGGTGGAGAGTGGGTGATGCAGAGACACTGTGTAGGTGGAGAGTGGGTGATGCAGAGACACTGTGTAGGTGGAGAGTGGGTGATGCAGAGACACTGTGTAGGTGGAGAGTGGGCGATGCAGAGACACTGTGTAGGTGGAGAGTGGGTGATGCAGAGACACTGTGTAGGTGGAGAGTGGGTGATGCAGAGACACTGTGTAGGTGGAGAGTGGGCGATGCAGAGACACTGTAGGTGGAGAGTGGGTGATGCAGAGACACTGTGTAGGTGGAGAGTGGGTGATGCAGAGACACTGTGTAGGTGGAGAGTGGGCGATGCAGAGACACTGTGTAGGTGGAGAGTGGGCGATGCAGAGACACTGTAGGTGGAGAGTGGGCGATGCAGAGACACTGTGTAGGTGGAGAGTGGGCGATGCAGAGACACTGTGTAGGTGGAGAGTGGGCGATGCAGAGACACTGTGTAGGTGGAGAGTGGGCGATGCAGAGACACTGTAGGTGGAGAGTGGGCGATGCAGAGACACTGTGTAGGTGGAGAGTGGGCGATGCAGAGACACTGTGTAGGTGGAGAGTGGGTGATGCAGAGACACTGTGTAGGTGGAGAGTGGGCGATGCAGAGACACTGTAGGTGGAGAGTGGGTGATGCAGAGACACTGTGTAGGTGGAGAGTGGGTGATGCAGAGACACTGTGTAGGTGGAGAGTGGGCGATGAGAGTGGGCATGCAGAGACACTGTGTAGGTGGAGAGTGGGCGATGCAGAGACACTGTAGGTGGAGAGTGGGTGATGCAGAGACACTGTGTAGGTGGAGAGTGGGTGATGCAGAGACACTGTGTAGGTGGAGAGTGGGCGATGCAGAGACACTGTAGGTGGAGAGTGGGTGATGCAGAGACACTGTGTAGGTGGAGAGTGGGCGATGCAGAGACACTGTGTAGGTGGAGAGTGGGTGATGCAGAGACACTGTGTAGGTGGAGAGTGGGCGATGCAGAGACACTGTGTAGGTGGAGAGTGGGTGATGCAGAGACACTGTGTAGGTGGAGAGTGGGTGATGCAGAGACACTGTGTAGGTGGAGAGTGGGCGATGCAGAGACACTGTGTAGGTGGAGAGTGGGTGATGCAGAGACACTGTGTAGGTGGAGAGTGGGCGATGCAGAGACACTGTGTAGGTGGAGAGTGGGTGATGCAGAGACACTGTGTAGGTGGAGAGTGGGTGATGCAGAGACACTGTGTAGGTGGAGAGTGGGTGATGCAGAGACACTGTGTAGGTGGAGAGTGGGCGATGCAGAGACACTGTGTAGGTGGAGAGTGGGTGATGCAGAGACACTGTGTAGGTGGAGAGTGGGTGATGCAGAGACACTGTGTAGGTGGAGAGTGGGCGATGCAGAGACACTGTGTAGGTGGAGAGTGGGTGATGCAGAGACACTGTGTAGGTGGAGAGTGGGCGATGCAGAGACACTGTAGGTGGAGAGTGGGTGATGCAGAGACACTGTGTAGGTGGAGAGTGGGTGATGCAGAGACACTGTGTAGGTGGAGAGTGGGCGATGCAGAGACACTGTGTAGGTGGAGAGTGGGCGATGCAGAGACACTGTAGGTGGAGAGTGGGCGATGCAGAGACACTGTGTAGGTGGAGAGTGGGCGATGCAGAGACACTGTGTAGGTGGAGAGTGGGCGATGCAGAGACACTGTGTAGGTGGAGAGTGGGCGATGCAGAGACACTGTAGGTGGAGAGTGGGCGATGCAGAGACACTGTGTAGGTGGAGAGTGGGCGATGCAGAGACACTGTGTAGGTGGAGAGTGGGTGATGCAGAGACACTGTGTAGGTGGAGAGTGGGCGATGCAGAGACACTGTAGGTGGAGAGTGGGTGATGCAGAGACACTGTGTAGGTGGAGAGTGGGTGATGCAGAGACACTGTGTAGGTGGAGAGTGGGCGATGCAGAGACACTGTGTAGGTGGAGAGTGGGCGATGCAGAGACACTGTAGGTGGAGAGTGGGCGATGCAGAGACACTGTGTAGGTGGAGAGTGGGCGATGCAGAGACACTGTGTAGGTGGAGAGTGGGCGATGCAGAGACACTGTGTAGGTGGAGAGTGGGCGATGCAGAGACACTGTGTAGGTGGAGAGTGGGCGATGCAGAGACACTGTAGGTGGAGAGTGGGCGATGCAGAGACACTGTGTAGGTGGAGAGTGGGCGATGCAGAGACACTGTGTAGGTGGAGAGTGGGCGATGCAGAGACACTGTGTAGGTGGAGAGTGGGCGAGACGACAGATACAACAATGATCTCTGCAGTGGTTGAAGGTGTTGGGAGGGGGGTTTAAGGAAGGTTAGAGTGAGTGAGAGAGAGAGAGAGAGAGAGAGAGAGAGAGAGAGAGAGAGAGAGAGAGAGAGAGAGAGAGAGAGAGAGAGTGAGAGAGAGAGAGAGAGAGAGAGAGAGAGAGAGAGAGAGAGAGAGAGAGAGAGATGAAAGACTTCCTGAAGTGCATGACAAGGGATATAAACATGTGTACTAGATCATTTTCTAGCTTTGACAGTCAATCACTGGCATAGTCTCTAATAGCTACTGTATGTCAAATATCATCTGCATTCTACTGATTTCTAGGTGGTTCGAATTCTCTCAGTTCTGTATTTACTGAAGAGAAAGAGGGAGTTAGGAGGACAAACTGTGAGGATGTAACCCTCTGTGAGCGTCCCCTCTTCACCATATGCAAGGCACGACCTTGCTTTCCCAACTCTGAGCTGCAACCCAGAGCTGGTGGGAGTGAAGCTCTCTCTGCTGGCACAGTGCATCTCTCAGCGTGGGCAGAGAACAGCCCCCTCACACTCAACAAAGCACTGAGAGGCAGCAGGCAGACACACACACACACAAACAGACAACACACACACATGCACACAACCCAGGTCTGTACAAAAGGTCTACAAAGCTAAATATAAACTGTTGCTATACAGCAGGAACAACACATTTATTTATTCCAGTGCCAGGAATACTGCAGTCCTACAGTCCTACAGTCCTACAGTCCTAGTCCTACAGTCCTAGTCCTACAGTCCTACAGTCCTACAGTCCTAGTCCTACAGTCCTAGTCCTACAGTCCTACAGTCCTACAGTCCTAGTCCTACAGTCCTAGTCCTACAGTCCTACAGTCCTAGTCCTACAGTCCTAGTCCTACAGTCCTACAGTCCTACAGTCCTAGTCCTACAGTCCTAGTCCTACAGTCCTACAGTCCTAGTCCTACAGTCCTACAGTCCTAGTCCTACAGTCCTACAGTCCTATTCATCATGGTGCTTGTTGTCAGCAGTTCTCAGTATAGAGCTGCGTGCCAGAACGGTGTGTCAGAATGGTGTCAGAATGGTGTCAGAGCTGTGTGCCAGAATGGTGTCAGAGCTGTGTTCCAGAACGGTTTCAGAACGGTGTGTCAGAGCTGTGTGTCAGAATGGTGTCAGAGCTGTGTGCCAGAACGGTGTGTCAGAACGGTGTGTCAGTGCTGTGTGTCAGAACGATGTGTCAGAGCTGTGTGTCAGAACGGTGTGTCAGTGCTGTGTGTCAGAACGGTGTGTCAGAACTGTGTGTCAGAACGGTGTGTCAGAGCTGTGTGTCAGAACGGTGTGTCAGTGCTGTGTGTCAGAACGGTGTGTCAGAGCTGTGTGTCAGAACGGTGTGTCAGAGCTGTGTGTCAAAACGGTGTGTCAGAGCTGTGTGTCAGAACGGTGTGTCAGAACGGTGTGTCAGAACGGTGTGTCAGAACGGTTTCAGAACGGTGTGTCTATGTTTCACAGTGAGGAAACAGGAGATCATCAAGGTAACAGAGCAGCTCATAGAAGCCATCAGCAATGGAGACTTTGAGAGCTACACGTAAGTAAACAGACCACATACTGCACCCATTCACTCACTGTTCACTCACTGTTCACTCACTGTTCACTCACTGTTCACTCACTGTTCACTCACAGTTGAAGACATGCTGAATAATAATGACTATATAAAAGATCATGCACTATATAGTCAAAATGTGTCAAATATGTACATTGAAAACACAATGTTAAAAGCACTCTGTGTGTGTACATTATATTACATTACATTTAAGTCATTTAGCAGACGCTCTTATCCAGAGTGACTTACAAATTGGTGCATTCACCTTATGTCATCCAGTGGAGCAGCCACTTCACAATAGTGCATCTAAATCTTTTAAGGGGGGTGAGAAGGATTACTTTATCCTATCCTAGGTATTCCTTAAAGAGGTGGGGTTTCAGGTGTCTCCGGAAGGTGGTGATTGACTCCGCTGTCCTGGCGTCGTGAGGGAGTTTGTTCCACCATTGGGGGGCCAGAGCAGCGAACAGTTTTGACTGGGCTGAGCGGGAACTGTACTTCCTCAGTGGTAGGGAGGCGAGCAGGCCAGAGGTGGATGAACGCAGTGCCCTTGTTTGGGTGTAGGGCCTGATCAGAGCCTGGAGGTACTGAGGTGCCGTTCCCCTCACAGCTCCGTAGGCAAGCACCATGGTCTTGTAGCGGATGCGAGCTTCAACTGGAAGCCAGTGGAGAGAGCGGAGGAGCGGGGTGACGTGAGAGAACTTGGGAAGGTTGAACACCAGACGGGCTGCGGCGTTCTGGATGAGTTGTAGGGGTTTAATGGCACAGGCAGGGAGCCCAGCCAACAGCGAGTTGCAGTAATCCAGACGGGAGATGACAAGTGCCTGGATTAGGACCTGCGCCGCTTCCTGTGTGAGGCAGGGTCGTACTCTGCGGATGTTGTAGAGCATGAACCTACAGGAACGGGCCACCGCCTTGATGTTAGTTGAGAACGACAGGGTGTTGTCCAGGATCACGCCAAGGTTCTTAGCGCTCTGGGAGGAGGACACAGTGGAGTTGTCAACCGTGATGGCGAGATCATGGAATGGGCAGTCCTTCCCCGGGAGGAAGAGCAGCTCCGTCTTGCCGAGGTTCAGCTTGAGGTGGTGATCCGTCATCCACACTGATATGTCTGCCAGACATGCAGAGATGCGATTCACCACCTGGTCATCAGAAGGGGAAAGGAGAAGATTAATTGTGTGTCGTCTGCATAGCAATGATAGGAGAGACCATGTGAGGTTATGACAGAGCCAAGTGACTTGGTGTATAGCGAGAATAGGAGAGGGCCTAGAACAGAGCCCTGGGGGACACCAGTGGTGAGAGCACGTGGTGAGGAGACGGATTCTCGCCACGCCACCTGGTAGGAGCGACCTGTCAGGTAGGACGCAATCCAAGCGTGGGCCGCGCCGGGAGATGCCCAACTCGGAGAGGGTGGAGAGGAGGATCTGATGGTTCACAGTATCGAAGGCAGCCGATAGGTCTAGAAGGATGAGAGCAGAGGAGAGAGAGTTAGCTTTAGCAGTGCGGAGCGCCTCCGTGATACAGAGAAGAGCAGTCTCAGTTGAATGACTAGTCTTGAAACCTGACTGATTTGGATCAAGAAGGTCATTCTGAGAGAGATAGCGGGAGAGCTGGCCAAGGACGGCACGTTCAAGGGTTTTGGAGAGAAAAGAAAGAAGGGATACTGGTCTGTAGTTGTTGACATCGGAGGGATCGAGTGTAGGTTTTTTCAGAAGGGGTGCAACTCTCGCTCTCTTGAAGACGGAAGGGACGTAGCCAGCGGTCAGGGATGAGTTGATGAGCGATGTGAGGTAAGGGAGAAGGTCTCCGGAAATGGTCTGGAGAAGAGAGGAGGGGATAGGGTCAAGCGGGCAGGTTGTTGGGCGGCCGGCCGTCACAAGACGCGAGATTTCATCTGGAGAGAGAGGGGAGAAAGAGGTCAGAGCACAGGGTAGGGCAGTGTGAGCAGAACCAGCGGTGTCGTTTGACTTAGCAAACGAGGATCGGATGTCGTCGACCTTCTTTTCAAAATGGTTGACGAAGTCATCTGCAGAGAGGGAGGAGGGGGGGGAGGGGGAGGAGGATTCAGGAGGGAGGAGAAGGTGGCAAAGAGCTTCCTAGGGTTAGAGGCAGATGCTTGGAATTTAGAGTGGTAGAAAGTGGCTTTAGCAGCAGCGACAGAAGAGGAAAATGTAGAGAGGAGGGAGTGAAAGGATGCCAGGTCCGCAGGGAGGCGAGTTTTCCTCCATTTCCGCTCGGCTGCCGGAGCCTTTTTTCGGGGTAAGATGCCAAAAATAATCATTTGTAGTTGAACTAACGTATGAGACAAATTGAGCAAACGCATCATTTTTAATATACAGTATTTTTGCCTATGTTTTCTCATGTTGGAGTTAAGTTTGGCTCAACTAAAAATCTTAAGTTCAGGTCACAAAAGTTGAGTAAACAAAACAAAAGTCTGTGGAACCAGTTACTTAATAATAATTAAGTTGAAGCAACTAGATGGGTGTTTAAAAAAAACAAGTGTTAGCTATTCAAAATGTTCAGTCCTATAAGGCCATATCAAGGCTGAGAAAATATCTGTCTTATTGAGAACCTACCTCACACATTTCTGGGAGCCTAGTATTTTTTATTGGAGGTGAAGTGCGACATGTAAACACTCCAAACATATTGAGCAACACTGGATATCTCTTTGTGTGTTACTATTACTCGTTACTGTAGCCTATGCTATTAAATCAACTGTAGAATCAATCCACAATGGACTAGGACTAGAACATTCCGTGCCCCTAGCCGAATTGGAGTTGATGACAACGCAAAGATCGTCAATAACCTACAGAGCTGGAGACAAGCAGATCCATGGAATGCCTTGAATGGCCAGTGAGTGGCCAAGCCCTCGTCACACGTACAACTAGTTTATTCATCCAAACCCAGCCCTTACACGGCACCGCCAGCTATTGCACTCATAATAACGGCTGTGAAAATAGCTCAAATATTTCGGACACACCCCTGGACCTATAGCACTACCTCCAGCGCTTAGATTTACCATAAGTTACGTTTGTTAAAATAGATCCCTCTGTGTGAACCATATGAATAACAAGGCCATTGTAATTTCATTCAACTCTAGCTGATGCAGCTCTGAGTAAACAGTAAATGTCTATATCCCAATAGCCTATCTGAAGTGTTTGAGTAGTGTGCCCCTCCCACAAGCCCACTACACCGTGACAGATGTAGTCCTATTCAGCAGCAGTTTGCCTCCAGACTTAGCATCCTGAGGGGAGTAACAACACCCCAGCCTGTCCGTCATTTGTCTGTCACATCTTGGAGCATCTGTTCAAATCCAAGGGAGTAAAATTCCCATCCAGGGTAGGAGGGATCGTTTTTGCTGTGGTTGTTATCCACAGTCATGATAACGCTGTCTGCCAATTACAAAGGCCTGGAAAGAATCTGCTCCCTGCACGCTCAACCCTTTTACAACCATTCAGCGATCTGCCATGGACACGCAGAACACTGACTTTTTCCACAGTATCGAGTCACATGTGCCAAAATACTACGTGAGCAGTAATACCCCATGGAGGGTCAGCCTCGTCGCTTCACTGAAACATTCCAAAGAGCAGTAATACTGCATGGAGGGTCAGCCTCGTCGCTTCACTGAAACATTCCAAAGAGCAGTAATACTGCGTGGAGGGTCAGCCTCGTCGCTTCACTGAAACATTCCAAAGAGCAGTAATACTGCGTGGAGGGTCAGCCTCGTCGCTTCACTGAAACATTCCAAAGAGCAGTAATACTGCGTGGAGGGTCAGCCTCGTCGCTTCACTGAAACATTCCAAAGAGCAGTAACACTGCATGGAGGGTCAGCCTCGTCGCTTCACTGAAGGATTGCAAAGAGCAGTAACACTGCATGGAGGGGCAGCCTCGTCGCTTCACTGAAACATTCCAAAGAGCAGTAATACTGCATGGAGGGTCAGCCTCGTCGCTTCACTGAAGCATTCCAAAGAGCAGTAATACTGTGTCGAGGGTTAGCCTCGTCGCTTCACTGAAACATTCCAAAGAGCAGTAATACTGCATGGAGGGTCAGCCTCGTCGCTTCACTGAAACATTCCAAAGAGCAGTAATACTGCATGGAGGGTCAGCCTCGTCGCTTCACTGAAGCATTCCAAAGAGCAGTAACACTGCATGGAGGGTCAGCCTCGTCGCTTCACTGAAGGATTCCAAAGAGCAGTAATACTGCATGGAGGGGCAGCCTCGTCGCTTCACTGAAACATTCCAAAGAGCAGTAATACTGCATGGAGGGGCAGCCTCGTCGCTTCACTGAAACATTCCAAAGAGCAGTAATACTGCATGGAGGGTCAGCCTCGTCGCTTCACTGAAACATTCCAAAGAGCAGTAATACTGCGTGGAGGGTCAGCCTCGTCGCTTCACTGAAACATTCCAAAGAGCAGTAATACTGCGTGGAGGGTCAGCCTCGTCGCTTCACTGAAACATTCCAAAGAGCAGTAATACTGCATGGAGGGTCAGCCTCGTCGCTTCAATGAAACATTCCAAAGAGCAGTAATACTGCATGGAGGGTCAGCCTCGTCGCTTCACTGAAACATTCCAAAGAGCAGTAATACTGCATGGAGGGTCAGCCTCGTCGCTTCACTGAAGCATTCCAAAGAGCAGTAATACTGCGTGAAGGGTCAGCCTCGTCGCTTCACTGAAACATTCCAAAGAGCAGTAATACTGCATGGAGGGTCAGCCTCGTCGCTTCACTGAAGCATTCCAAAGAGCAGTAATACTGCATGGAGGGTCAGCCTCGTCGCTTCACTGAAACATTCCAAAGAGCAGTAATACTGCATGGAGGGTCAGCCTCGTCGCTTCACTGAAACATTCCATAGAGCAGTAATACTGCGTGGAGGGTCAGCCTCGTCGCTTCACTGAAACATTCCAAAGAGCAGTAATACTGCGTGGAGGGTCAGCCTCGTCGCTTCACTGAAACATTCCAAAGAGCAGTAACACTGCGTGGAGGGTCAGCCTCGTCGCTTCACTGAAACATTCCAAAGAGCAGTAATACTGCGTGGAGGGTCAGCCTCGTCGCTTCACTGAAGCATTCCAAAGAGCAGTAACACTGCGTGGAGGGTCAGCCTCGTCGCTTCACTGAAACATTCCAAAGAGCAGTAACACTGCGTGGAGGGTCAGCCTCGTCGCTTCACTGAAACATTCCAAAGAGCAGTAATACTGCATGGAGGGTCAGCCTCGTCGCTTCACTGAAGCATTCCAAAGAGCAGTAATACTGCATGGAGGGTCAGCCTCGTCGCTTCACTGAAACATTCCAAAGAGCAGTAATACTGCATGGAGGGTCAGCCTCGTCGCTTCACTGAAGCATTCCAAAGAGCAGTAACACTGCATGGAGGGTCAGCCTCGTCGCTTCACTGAAGGATTCCAAAGAGCAGTAATACTGCATGGAGGGGCAGCCTCGTCGCTTCACTGAAACATTCCAAAGAGCAGTAATACTGCATGGAGGGGCAGCCTCGTCGCTTCACTGAAACATTCCAAAGAGCAGTAATACTGCATGGCGGGTCAGCCTCGTCGCTTCACTGAAACATTCCAAAGAGCAGTAATACTGCGTGGAGGGTCAGCCTCGTCGCTTCACTGAAACATTCCAAAGAGCAGTAATACTGCTTGGAGGGTCAGCCTCGTCGCTTCACTGAAGCATTCCAAAGAGCAGTAATACTGCATGGAGGGTCAGCCTCGTCGCTTCACTGAAACATTCCAAAGAGCAGTAATACTGCATGGAGGGTCAGCCTCGTCGCTTCACTGAAACATTCCAAAGAGCAGTAATACTGCGTGGAGGGTCAGCCTCGTCGCTTCACTGAAGCATTCCAAAGAGCAGTAATACTGTGTGGAGGGTCAGCCTCGTCGCTTCACTGAAACATTCCAAAGAGCAGTAATACTGCGTGGAGGGTCAGCCTCGTCGCTTCACTGAAACATTCCAAAGAGCAGTAATACTGCATGGAGGGTCAGCCTCGTCGCTTCACTGAAGCATTCCAAAGAGCAGTAACACTGCGTGGAGGGTCAGCCTCGTCGCTTCACTGAAACATTCCAAAGAGCAGTAATACTGCATGGAGGGTCAGCCTCGTCGCTTCACTGAAGCATTCCAAAGAGCAGTAATACTGCATGGAGGGTCAGCCTCGTCGCTTCACTGAAGCATTCCAAAGAGCAGTAATACCCCATGGAGGGTCAGCCTCGTCACTTCACTGAAGCATTCCAAAGAGCAGTAAATACCCCATGGAGGGTCAGCCTCATCGCTTCACTGAAACATTCCAAAGAGCAGTAATACTGCATGGAGGGTCAGCCTCGTCACTTCACTGAAGCATTCCAAAGAGCAGTAATACCCCATGGAGGGTCAGCCTCGTCACTTCACTGAAGCATTCCAAAGAGCAGTAATACTGCATGGAGGGTCAGCCTCGTCGCTTCACTGAAGCATTCCAAAGAGCAGTAATACCCCATGGAGGGTCAGCCTCGTCACTTCACTGAAACATTCCAAAGAGCAGAAGGGAAGATAACCCATGCTCTTTTTCTCTCCTGTTGTCTCACTGACTCCATCCCTGACTCATATCTGTCTGCTTCTCTCTCTCTCTGTCTCTCTCTCTCTCTATCTCCCCCCCCTATAGTAAGATGTGTGACCCCAGTGTGACAGCGTTTGAGCCAGAAGCTCTGGGTAATCTGGTGGAAGGCCTGGACTTCCATCGCTTCTACTTTGAGAACTGTAAGTATCATTGCTCTCTCCTTGCCTCCCTCCCTCCTACTATATCAATTTCAAAATTCAAATTTTATACACAGACAGTTTCAAGCTACAGGAAACCTGTGTTGAATTGTTTGGGATATATCATCAAATCCCAGAGCTGTACACAGACAGGAGGGCTGCAAAACTCTTGCTATACAGCACTAACAACTCATTTACACTCCCAGTGAAGGGGGAGTATACATATTATACACACTATAGTATAATTAAGCAATAAGGCACGAGGGGGTGTGGTATATGGACAACATACCACGGCTAAGGGCTGTTCTTCCTGGATACAGCCCTTAGCCGTGGTATATTGGCCATATACCACAAACCCCCCAGAGATGCCATATTGCTATTATAAACTGGTTACCAATGTAAGTAAGACAGTAAAAATAAAATGTTTTGTCATACCTGTGGTATACGGTCTGATATACCACAGCTGTCAGCCAATCAGCATTCAGGGCTTGAACTACCCAGTTTATAATATATTTTTTGGAATATGCTTTAATAGTCGTTTATATGTGCTCATAAGCTCTAGCTTATGATTTCCATAATAGGTGACAAAATGTAATTTCTATTTCATGAGATGTGGTTAGGATTACAGGAAGTTGTGGAGAACAGAACCTTGGGGCCATTATCTGTAAGTGAATGTAGTGTTCATTAGCTCCTACAGTGGCTGCAGACTGAATGCTTTTGGCTCATTGTGATGAGTAATGGATGAAGCTGCTCCACTCTAATCCTCTCTTATCAGCCACTGTTCTCCCAGCGAGAGGAAACAGCTCCAATGGGTCTGATTGGACTGATTGGGAAAATGACAGAGCAAGGAAGAGAGAAAGAGAGAAATTAAAGAAGAGAGAAATGGAGGGAAACATAACGAGAGTGAAATTAAATAACCCTCTCAAATATTAATTCTGTAAAGCATTGGTAAAGGAACAGCATCATCATCAGTGAGAGAGACTATGGCTTACCTAGTCATAAACCAGTGTGATAACTCCTGCAGTCATAGAATGACTGATTCATTGACTGACTGTTGTCTTGTGTGTATGTTACTCCTCCCCCAGTGTGGTCTAAGAACAGTAAGCCTGTCCACACCACCATCCTGAACCCCCACATCCACCTTATCGGGGAGGAAGCTGCCTGCATCGCCTATATCCGCATCACCCAGTACATCGACACCAACGGCATGCCCCGCACCGCCCAGTCTGAGGAGACACGCATCTGGCACCGCCGTGACGGCAAGTGGCAGATAGTCCACTTCCACCGCTCTGGATCACCCTCCGCCATCACCAAGTAAGCCAGTGTGGTGAGTGGATCCTCACCTCTCCTCTACTGTCTATACTGGAAACACTCAGCTGGTGGGAGATGTAGCTATTTAATATAGGCCTGCTATCGGATGGGAGATGTAGCTATTTAATATAGGCCTGACATCTAGTGGGAGATGTAGCTATTTAATATAGGCCTGACATCTGATGGGAGATGTAGCTATTTAATATAGGCCTGCTATCTGGCGGGAGATGTAGCTATTTAATATAGGCCTGACATCTGGTGGGAGATGTAGCTATTTAATATAGGCCTGCTATCTGGTGGGAGATGTAGCTATTTAATATAGGCCTGCTATCTGGCGGGAGATGTAGCTATTTAATATAGGCCTGCTATCTGGTGGGAGATATATCTATTTAATATCGGCCTGCCATCTAGTGAGAGATGTAGCTATTTAATATAGGCCTGCTATCTGGTGGGAGATATATCTATTTAATATAGGCCTACCATCTAGTGGGAGATGTAGCTATTCAATATAGGCCTGCCACCTAGTGGGAGATGTAGCTATTTAATATAGGCCTGCTATCTGGCGGGAGATGTAGCTATTTAATATAGGCCTGCCATCTAGTGGGAGATGTAGCTATTTAATATAGGCCTGACATCTAGTGGGAGATGTAGCTATTTAATATAGGCCTGCCACCTAGTGGGAGATGTAGCTATTTAATATAGGCCTGCTATCTGGTGGGGGATGTAGCTATTTAATATAGGCCTGTTATCTGGTGGGAGATGTAGCTATTGAATATAGGCCTGCTATCTGGTGGGAGATGTAGCTATTTAATATAGGCCTGCCATCTAGTGGGAGATGTAGCTATTTAATATAGGCCTGCCATCTAGTGGGAGATGTAGCTATTTAATATAGGCCTGCTATCTAGTGGGAGATGTAGCTATTTCACGGAGGCCTGCTTGTACTCAATGCCAGAGATTCTGTAGCTGTACAGTCATAGGCTTCTGTAATAAGGGTCAGTTTTCTCTTATTCCCTACTATTTGTTGTTGAATGAGGTCAGGCAATCTCTCGTCTTCCCCTCTGACCCCAGCTGAGCTCTAGAGCAGGAGGGTTTGAGTGAGACGTCTGTCTGAGTGACACTGGTGGGTTACCAGCCGGCTTCATGGGGACACAGAGGGACTCCCACTGACCGGCCTGAGGAACCACAAGCCCGCCCGCCCGCACGCCACATCTCATCTCTTTACTTGAAATCAGTTTATGTCTCCTGTCATATCCGTCACAAGCAAATCACATTAGGCTCACACTATGTCACGCTCTCATGTATGTACTGTATATGCTGTGTGTGTCAGGAACATTTTAGCCTTGTTATGCTGTCTCTCCGCTCGTTCTTCTCTGACCTTCTTGGTTCTTGTCATACTACAGTACTTGGCAGAGTCACAATTAGTACAAATGGATCTATGAGTAGGATTCAATCTGTAAAATATAGCCGAGGGAAGTAGGGATACTGAGTGTGCTTTATAATCCCCACAAAATGTGTGAACTAATTACTCCTGTTTGCAGAGCAGAGAAATCCCCCTCCCCTCAATAAAAATGATCCTCAGCCACACCCCCCACCCCCCTAAACATCTTCCCCCGGCTCTAAAGCGCTCGCAGTAATCGGCACCTACAGTTTTCCTTACACTTAAATGTTTTTATTCAACAATGCTCCCTCAACAATGCTCCCTCAACAATGCTCCCTCAACAATGCTCCCTCAACAATGCAGTATATTAATATTTAATAATAACATTAAAAGTCCAGTCAGAAATAAGAAGTAATAGTAATAGTAAGATAAATATGTACATAATAGAACATAATACTGTACGTAGGAGAGCATCATAGCACTTCTTTAGGTTCTTCCAATGAGGACTGAGGGTATATACCATATATCTTCCTCACTTTTTATTGTTGTCAATACAAACCCCCTCTCGCTTGTTAGAGCAGTTGAATTGACTTGCAGCGGACAGTGTAAACTACAGTATTCTGCCTACTTCAGAGTAAGAAGCAATTTAAAAAGACCACTAACACTGCCCCAGGATTTTCTGCAATAAGTTAGATTGGTGTTTTTATACAAAATAGTGTGTTCTTCTGATAAATATTTGTTGTGGATTTAAAAATGACAATTCATTTTAGAGACTTTGTTTTATTGATGTCCCATTCCCTCTATTTCGTCACTCTCCAGTGTTAATATCACTGTTTATTGCATGCAAGTATATACATGAGCTTTGGATCTCTCTGCTTGTGTTTCTATTTCTCAAATCTGTCAAATGTGATATTTCAGATGTACTCTCAGAGATGTATAAATACTTGTATCTTTTTACTGTTCGAAGAATGTCAAAACGGGAAAAAAAAGAACATGACATTGCCTCTTAACTGCAGTATGTGTTTCCCTGTGTGTTAACAATAAATGCCTCACAGAATATTTGATTGTGCGTTGAAAAACTGCCAGATATGAATTTGATTGAAACAAAACGTGTTTACTATTGGCAGTTCAACACAGATTTATATCAAACTTTGTACTGTAAAACAATTTGTGAAAAATCTGCTGAATACGACAAACAAATGTTTTCCCCAAAAAGATTTGATAGAAAAGGATAAAAGAAGAACCGCAACAGCCACATCCTCTAGAACTGATTCTACAGATTGTATACTTGTTTTATACAGTAGTTGAGTATTTTAGTTTGAATGGCCAGGCCTACAGCCTACTGCTTTAAAACAGCATAAGAACTTCCATCACACTGCTGCTCTGATGTTGCTGTTTCTTTCCTGGCACCATTGAACGGAGCACATTGAGGACCTTATGGTACTGTATAGGAGTTATTGTAGGATTGATGTTATTCTGGATATGAGATGCTTTCTTTATATTATTCTGGATATGAGACGCTTTCTTTATATTATTCTGGATATGAGATGCTTTCTTTATATTATTCTGGATATGAGATGCTTTCTTTATATTATTCTGGATATGAGATGCTTTCTTTATATTATTCTGGATATGAGATGCTTTCTTTATATTATTCTGGATATGAGATGCTTTCTTTATATTATTCTGGATATGAGATGCTTTCTTTATATTATTCTGGATATGAGATGCTTTCTTTATATTATTCTGGATATGAGATGCTTTCTTTATATTATTCTGGATATGAGATGCTTTCTTTATATTATTCTGGATATGTGGCTCTTTATTTCTTTATATTATTCTGGATATGTGGCTCTTTATTTCTTTATATTATTCTGCATATGTGGCTCTTTATTTCTTTATATTATTCTGGATATGTGGCTCTTTATTTCTTTATATTATTCTGGATATGTGGCTCTTTATTTCTTTATATTATTCTGGTCAAGTGAAGCGTTCTTTTTATTCTAGACATTTTATTATTCTGGATATATGCTTTCTTTCCTTTGAAGCATGCGAGTTTGTAATGTGCTCGAAGTTAGTGTGTCTGTTTTTGAAAATAATTTTCTGAAGGGTCAAAGTCATCATTTGCAATTGTTATGTAATATACTGTGAATGTGGGTCTGTAAATAAAAAAGGTATTCCACATTTTCTTGTCATATTTTTCTGTATTTTTTATTTTATTTGACCTTTATATAGGCAATCAATCAAATGTATTTATGAAACCTTTTTTACATCAGCCCATGTCACAGGGTGCTGCACAGAAACCCAGCCTAAACCCCCAAACAGCATGCAGTGAAGATGTAGAAGCACGGTGGCTAGGAAAAACTCCCTAGAAAGGCCAGAACCTAGGAAGAAACTTAGACAGGAACCAGGCTATGAGGGGTGGCCAGTCCTCTTCTGGCTGTGCCGGGTGGAGATTATAACAGAACATGGCCAAGATGTTCAAACGTTCATAGATGACCAGCAGGGTCAGATAATAATAATCACAGTGGTTGTAGAGGGCAACCGGTCTTCAGACTTAGCAAAAGCAGGTGCGGTAGAGAGAGAGTCCAAAACAGCAGGTCCGGGACAAGGTGGCTCGTCCAGTGAACAGGTCAGGGTTTCATAGCTACAGGCAGAATAGTTTAAACTGGATCAGCAGCATGACCAGGTGGACTGGGGACAAAAAGGGGTCATCAGGCCAGGTAGTCCTGAGCCATGGTCCTATGGCTCAGGTCCTCCGACAGAAGAGAGAATGAGAGAGAAAAAGAGAGAGAATCAGAGAAAATGAGAGAGAGCGAGAATTAGAGGGAGCATATTTAAATTCACACAGGACACCAGATGAGACAGGAGAAATACTCCAGATATAACAGACTGACTCTAGCCAACCCGGACAGGAAGATCACGTCAGTTACTCAACCCACTCAAGTGGGGCACCCCTCCTAAGGATGGCATGGAAGAGCACCAGTAAGCTAGTGACTCAGCCCCCGTAATAGGGTTAGAGGCAGAGAATCCTAGTGGAAAGAGGGGAACCAGCCAAGCAGAGACTGCAAGGGCGGTTCTTTGCTCCAGTGCCTTCCCGTTCACCTTCACACTCCTGGGCCAGACTGCACTCAATCATAGAACCTACTGAAGAGATGAGTCTTCAATAAAGACTTAAAGGTCGAGACCGAGTCTGCGTCTCTCACATGGGTAGGCAGACCTTTCCATAAAATGGAGCTCTATAGGAGAAAGCCCTGCCTCCAGCTGTTTGCTTAGAAATTCTAGGGACAGTAAGGGGGTCTGTGTCTTGTGACCGTAGCGTAAGTGTAGGTATGTAGGGCAGGACCAAATCGTGAAGATAGGTAGGAGCAAGGCCCTGTAATGCTTTGTAGGTTAGCAGTAAAACCTTGAAATCAGTCCTGGCACTGGAGTAATATGATCAAATGTTTTGGTTCTAGTCAAGATTCTAGCAGCCATGTTTAGCACTAACTAAAGTTTTTTTGTTCATTTTCCGGGTAGCCAGAAAGTAGAGCATTGCAGTAGTATAATCTAGAAGTGACAAAAGCATGGATACATTTTTCTGCATCATTTTGGGACAGAAAGTTTCAGATGTTTGCAATGTTATGAAGATTGAAAAAAGCTGTCCTAGAAATGTCTCTAGCACAGAGGTGCAGTGCTTTAGACCGCTGCCTCACTCAGGAGCCCCTTTTAAGATATCAGTTTTAGTAATGCTATCTATAGGTCTTTAATCATAGTATTATACATTATTGAATTGATTTGATTATGATGACACTTTCCTGTTGCTGTGGAAGAATTGTACAACTTTCTGTTGGCTGGGCTCCCAGCTTGTGCCATTAAACCCCTGCAACTTATCAAAAGCGCTACAACCCGTCTGGTGTTCAAAGTTCTCCCATGTCACATTCACTACAAGACAATGGTACTTGCCTACGGAGCAGCAAGAGGAACTGCCTCTCCCTACCTATTGGCCCTGCTTAAACCCTACAACCCAACCTGAGCTATTCATTCTGACACCTCTGGCCTCTTAGCCCTCCCACCCTTTCAGGTGGGTAGCTCCCGGTCAGCCCAGTCCAAGCTCTTCTCTGTCCTAGCACCCCAATGGCAGAACTAGTTTCCCCCTGAAGCTACAGTTGAAGTCGTAAGTTTACATACATCTTAGCCAAATACATTTTAACTTAGTTTTTCACAATTCCTGACATTTGATCCTAGTACAAATTCTCTGTCTTAGGTCAGTTAGGATCACCATTTTATTTGAAAAAAAAAGTGAAATGTCAGAATAATAGTAGAGAGAATTATTTATTTCAGCTTTAACTTCGTTCATCACATTCCCAGTGGGTCAGAAGTTGCCATTCACTCAATTAGTATTTGGTAGCATTGCATTTACATTGTTTAACTTGGGTCAAATATTTCAGGTAGCCTTCCACACGCTTCCCACTATAAGTTGGGTGAATTTTGGCCCATTCCTCCTGACAGAGCTGGTGTAACTGAGTCAGGTTTGTAGGCCTCCTTGCTCGCACACGCCTTTTCAGTTCTGCCCACACATTTTCTATGGGATTGAGGTCAGAGCTTTGTGATGGTACTCCAATACCTTGACTTTGCTGTCCTTAAGCCATTTTGTCACAACTTTGGAAGTATGCTTGGGGTAATTGTCCATTTGTGACCAAGCTTTAACTTCCTGACAGATGTCTTGAGATGTTGCTTCAATATAGTCACATAATTTTCCGCCCTCATGATGCCATCTATTTTGTGAAGTGCACCAGTTCCTCTTGCAGCAAAGCACCCCCACAACATGATGCTGCCACCCCCGTGCTACATGGTTGGGATGGTGTTCTTCGGCTTGCAATCCTCTCCCTTTTCCTCCAAACATAACGATGGTCATTACGGCCAAACAGTTGTATTTTTGTTTCATCAGACCAGAAGACATTTCTCCAAAAAGTACGATATTTGTCCCCATGTGCAGTTGCAAACCGTAGTCTGGCTTTTTTATGGCGGTTTTGAAGCAGTGGCTTCTTCCTTGCTGAGTGGCCTTTCAGGTTATGTCGATATAGGACTCATTTTACTGTGGATATAGATACTTGGTACCTGTTTCCTCCAGCATCTTCACAAGGTCCTTTGCTGTTGTTCTGGGATTGATTTGCACTTTTTCCGCCAAAGTACATTCATCTCTAGACAGAACACGTCTCCTTCCTGAGCAGTATGATGGCTGCGTGGTCCCATTGTGTTTATACTTGCGTACTATTGTTTGTACAGATGAACGTGGTACCTTCTGGCATTTGGAAATGACTCCCAAGGATGAACCAGACTTGTGGAGGTCTACAATTTTTTTTCTGAGGTATTGGCTGATTTCTTTTAATTTTCCGATGATGTCAAGCAAAGAGGCACTGAGTTTGGAGGTAGGCCTTGAAATAAATCCACAGGTACACTTCCAACTGACTCAAATTAGGTCAATTAGCCTATCAGAAGCTTCTAAAGCCATGACATCATTTTCTGGAATTTTCCAAGCTGTTTAAAGTCACAGTCGACTAAGTGTATGTAAACTTCTGACCCAATGGAATTGTGAACCAGTGAATTATAAGTGAAATAATCTTTCTGTAAACAATTGTTGGAAAAATGACTTGTGGGACTTTTTAATTTTTTAAATATTTTTTTATTTCACCTTTATTTAACCAGGTAGGCAGGTTGAGAACAAGTTCTCATTTTCAACTACGACCTGGCCAAGATAAAGCAAAGCAGTGTGACACAAACAACAACACAGAGTTACACATGGAATAAACAAACATACAGTCAATAATACAATGGAGAGAAAAATGTCTATATACAGTGTGTGCGAATGAGGTAAGACGATAAATAGGTCATAGTGGCAAAATAATTACAAGTTAGCAATTAAATACTGGAGTGATAGATGTGCAGAAGATGAATGTGCAAGTAGAGATACTGAGGTGCAAAGGAGCAAAAAATTAAATAAATAACCGTATGAAGATGTGGTAGTTGGATGGGCTATTTACAGATGGGCTATGTACAGGTGCAGTGATCTGTGATAAGATAGATATAGGTCTGTAGCAGTTTAGAGTGTTTCCCCTATGAAGAGGGGGATGACCGCGGCAGCTTTCCAATCTCTGGGGATTTCAGACGATGCGAAAGAAAGGTTGAACAGGCTAGTAATAGGGTTTGCAACAATTTCAGCTGATAATTTTAGAAAAGAGGGTCCAGATTGTCTAGCCCTGCTGATTTGTAGGGGTCCAGATTTTGCAGCTATTTCGAACACCAGCTATCTGAATTTGGGTGAAGGAGAAATGGGGAGGCTTGGGCAAGTTGCTGTAGGGGGTGCAGGACTGTTGGCCAGGGTAGGGGTGGCCAGGTGGAAAGCATGTCCAGCCATAGAAAAATGCTTATCGAAATTCTCAATGATTGTGGATTTATTGGTGGTGTCAGTGTTTCCTAGCCTCAGTGCAGTGGGCAGCTGGGAGGAGGTGCTCTTATTCTCCATGGACTTTACAGTGTCCCAGAACTTCTTGGCGTTTGTGCTGCAGGATGCAAATTTCAGTTTGAAGAAGTTAGCCTTTGCTTTCCTAACTGCTTGTTTATATAGTTTCCTAACTTCCCCGAAAAGTTGCATATCGCAGGGGGTATTTGATGGTAATGCCGTACACCACAGGATGTTCTTGTGTTGGTCAAGGGCAGTCAGGTCTGGAGTGAACCACGGGCTATATCTGTTCCTGGTTCTACATTTTTTGAATGGGGCATGCTTATTTAAGATGGCGAGGAAAGCACTTTTAAAGAATAACCAGGCATCTTGCACTGATGGAATGAGGTCAATATCCTTCTAGGATACCAGTGCCAGGTCGATTAGAAAGGCCTGCTCGCTGAAGTGTTTTAGGGAGTGTTTGACTGAGATGAGGGGTGGTCGTTTGACCGCAGACACATTACGGACGCAAGCAATGAGGCAGTGATCGCTGAAATCCTGGTTGAAGACAGCAGAGGTGTATTTGAGGGCAGGTTGGTTAGGATGATATCTATAAGGGTGCCTGTGTTTACGGATTTGCACAAAGTAGATGTCCTAACCGACTTGCCAAAACTATAGTTTGTTAACAATCATTTTAAAAGGAGTTGTAATGACTCCAACCTAAGTGTATATGTAAGTAAACTTCTGACTTCAACTGTATATCATGAGATAGAAGATTATGGATATTAGGCTATATTCTGACATTATTATATAAGGGCATTGAAGACAAATCACAATCAGTAAAACAAATTATAGAGCTAGTTAACCAGCAGTTTTATATACATTTTCAACATCAATGATCAGCTAATGGTCTACCCTCTTTCCATGATGTCAATCATGTCTTTAGGAGGCACTGTAACTAGCTTGCTTACAATTTATGATGACTGTGTGTGTTGTTGCAGAAATAAATCTCAAATGTAAACATTTCGCTACAGAGGCAGGGGGGGTTTGAGCTCCTGTTCCCTGACAGGTATGGACACAGCCCTGCAGAGAGACAACAGTTCAGAAGAGCTCTGCATCACCTAAACTAATTTCTTTCCAAAAGGACAATCATGCCTCTGGACTTCCCTACTGGTGTTAAGTGTGTCTTTGACTACATAAGTGGACTTGTAACCGGTTAGGGTTCAGTTGATGTATATTTAATCTGTATATTTCATAGGACCTTTTTACTATGGTACATGCTTATACATACTTATTTCACTGTATATACTGTATGCTAGGTAAAATGTCCAGGTCATCATGTCCCGGTCACTTGCTAGCTACATCCAAAATGTAGCCTTGTAGTTATTTTCCTCCCCAGATAAGAGAGGCCTTGGAAGGGCCCTCCTGTTGTCAGCTTTTTCAGAGTTATCATGTGTAGTTTACCAGCCTCTGTTTTCTCCACATATTTCTCCCTCTTAACTTGTCCCACACATGTATTATTGGAATATAGTCTTGTACGTTTCAGGGTGGAATTCTTTAGTCATTACCTTAAACCTTTTTGGGATAGGGGGCAGCATTTTCACATTTGGATGACACACGTGCCCAGACTGAACTGCATGGAAGAGAGCCAACCAGCCTGAGTATTTGTGTGCCGAGCCTTTTGCCAAATGCAGTTCTTGAGGTGGAGTAACACTGCAAGATCACGATCGAACCAGGGTCTGAACCTGTTTTTAATTCTAATTTTCTTTATTGGTGTGTTTGTTAACAATACCACTGAAAATATCAAAAAAGAAGGTCCAAGCGTCTTCGACAGAGGGGATCAAGCTGATTCTATACCATTTTGTAGAGGCCAGTTCATGAAGGAAGGCTTGCTCATTAAAGTGTTTTAGCAAGCAACTATGACAAATCAGGACAGGTTGTTTCACTGAGCAGCCATTACAGACACAGGCTGTAAAACAGTGATCACTAAGGTCATTACAGAAAACACCAGACTGATACCGATCATGATTATATGTGAGGATAACTTCAAGGCTTGTGCCCCATTCACCTGACCCACAGAACCAACAGCTCCAATACCAGAAGTAAGCGTGAGTGATGTTGTTGCATATGTGTGTCTGACTCTCCTACCTTGGTCTGCTGTAAATATACACGTGAGTGAGATGTTAGTAAAATTCCTGATCTAAGTGATTTCATCATTCTAGATTGCAGCCGGAAGCAACGAAAATAAGCATTGCGATGTGTTTGGACCCAAGAAGGACAGGAAGACACAGTACACATGCATCAAGTGCAAGAAATACATGCAACACACACACAGTAAAACTCTGTCCCTCGTGTGGTGTGTAGACCGGCCTTAATGTGTGTTCAATGGGGCTCGTTTATTATTAGATTAAAATACTGTATGTAAAATGCAATAAACATCAATAGTGATGAAAACCTTGTTTCGTGTATATTTCTTCAAGATAAACATAATTTATTCCACCCATGTCTTGATTATGATATATATACATTTGTATTTTTTTTTACAAATAGTGCTTTTATTGATAAATGTGATCTATCATAGGTCATTTACAAATATTAACCATGTATAATGTCCATATTGCTTGTAATTGATATAAGTCAACATCTAAGTATTTTTACGTAAATTATTATGGCTGTATTGTTTTAACAACCCAATAATGTTGTGGGTCCATCAGACCAGCGAACATTGGGTGAATAACAAAAACATGAACACCCCACAAGGTTTAAGTAATATGGTAGTTAATGCCTAACAATGTCAAGTGGAATAAAATATATTGTTTTTCAAGAAGTATACTTGTGGTTTGCTCTTCACACCAGGCATGTACTGTCTGTCTGTCACCCTGTCAAACAAGCTTGTTGTCTTGTCTACAAGCCTGTCTTTCATTTGTAGAATATCAGCACATTATGATCCGTTCACGTCAATTCGCACAGTTTGGATGGTTATGCTCCTGTAAGACTTCTGCTAAACGTCACTCGTCTTGTGCAGCCTGAAGAGAAATGTATCCTGTGATTACTATAGTTCAGGTGGTGACAGCAGCAGTAGCTGCAGCAGCATAAGGTGAGACATGATATTACACAGAACAGAGGCCTAACCAAGACTTAATAAGACACTAACAACAATGATGCTAATAGTTGAACATGTTCTTCTAATCCAATTTACATTTATTAGATAATATAGTTACCAAATGTACATGAAATAATAATAATAATCAATCCATATATATATGAGAGTGGGTCCACTAATAAGAAGTGTTAAACAAATAATCAAAACTGAGATACATAAAACGTTTGCTTTGCATGAATATGATTATATTGTATTGTGCTTTTTGTTATATTTTCCACTTGAATGCACCTTCAGACGTACATTTATGAAACACAGACATATACTTACATACTGACCCAAGATCATTGCTCCACAGTTAGTGACTCGGCTTGTAATCTCTCTCAAGAGAATGGAACTCATCAATGCTATGGGGCTTTGGGAGAGTCTTTGTCCTTACACCTGGCTGCAGGTGATAGACGTATTCTGAAGTTCCAAACTGGAGAAGACCGGAGATCTAAAATGCATCAGGATTATGTGAATCTAGCCCCGGCCTGCTAGCTGCCTGAAGCCACGCACTGGACTCCTATAGTCACCCGGCTACGCATGCCTCCCCCTTACGTCAATATGCCTTGCCCATTGCTGTTTTGGTTAGTAACTACTGCTTTATTTCACTGTAGAGCCTCTAGCACTGCTCAATACGCAATTTAGTTCCACCTCCCACATACTCAGTGACTTCACCTGGTTTAAATGTTATTTCTAGAGACAATATCTCCTTCATTGTCACTATGCACAGGTTTACCCCCACTGTATTCACATCCTGCCATACCTTTGCCTGTACATTATGCCTTGAATCTATTCTACTGTGCCCAGAAATCTGCTCCTTTTACTCTCTGTTCTGAATGTACTAGACGACCAGTTCTGTTAACCTTTAGCCGTACCCTTATCCTACTCCTCCTCTGGTTCTCTGGTGACGTGGAGGTGAATCCAGGCCCTGCAGTGCCTAGCTCCACTCCCATTCCCCAGGAACTCTCATCTGTTGACTTCTGTAACCGTAAAAGCCTTGGTTTCATGCATGTTAACATTAGAATCCTCCTCCCTAAGTTTGTTTTATTCACTACACTAGCACACACTGGCAATCCGGATGTCCTAGCCGTGTCTAAATCATGGCTAGGACGACCACCAAAACCCCTGAAATTTCCATCCCTAACTAAAACATTTTCCGACAAGATAGAACTGCCAAAAGGGGCGGAGTTGCGATCTACTGCAGAGATAGCCTGCAGAGTTCTGTCTTACAATCCAGGTCTGTGACCAAAGAATTTGGGCTTCTACTTTTAAAAATACACCTCTCCAGAAACAAGTCTCTTACCGTTGCTGCTTGCTATAGACCACCCTCTGCGACCAGCTGTGCCCTGGACACCATATGCGAACTGATTTCCCCCCATCTATCTTCAGAGCTTATGCTGTTAGGTGACCTAAACTGGGACATGCTTAACACCCCGGCCATCCTACAATCTAAGCTTGATGCTCTCAATATCACACAAATTGTCAATGAGCCTACCAGGTACAACCCCAAATCCGTAAACACTGGCACACTCATAGATATCATCCTAACCAACCTGCCCTCCAAATACACCTCTGCTGTCTTTAAACAGGATCTCAGAAATCACTGCCACATTGCCTGCATCCGTAATGGGTCTGCGGTCAAACAACCACCCCTCATCACTGTCAAACTGTTAAGGGAATTTTTATCAATGATGACTAATTATGTATACATTTCAATCAGGACTGACTAATCCGAATACTATTATGTTACTGTATATGTACTAATCAGAATACTATTATGTTGCTGTATATGTATGAGTTTTCTTTCTTGATCCTAGTACTGAATATAATGTGTGTGAATGTGGTCAAGAGTTAGAACAATGACTGTCTGTTCCTTGGTAGAAATGAATTAACGATAACGTCAGACTGGCTAGAATGCTTATCTACACAAGAAGACCTTGACTCATAAATGATATGATCTTAATATGGAGAGACGTGAGAACCATACAGCCTTTGTACTGGAACAGAGATGGCACGGGTTGGTGCTGAAACTAATGACGTCATTTTCAGTTTATAACCTGTGGTAAACTGTATCGTGTTCAGTACTCTCGTGAATAAAGGCTGCTATTTGACTTTAAGACCGGGCTCTGTCGATCTCTATAAAATAAGGGTCATACAAATTCTTATGAATTGACAGTGTTTAATTTTAATTGGGAATTAAAACAGAGGAATTAAATTCCTGCAACACAAACGCTCCCTAAAACACTTCAGCGAGCAGGCCTTTCTAATCGACCTGGCCCTGGTATCCTGGAAGGATATTGATCTCATTCCGTCAGTAGAGGATGCCTGGTTATTCTTTAAGTGCTTCCCTCACCATCTTAAATAAGCATGCCCCATGCAAAAAAAATGTAGTACCAGGAACAGATATAGCCCGTGGTTCACTCCAGACCTGACTGCCCTTGACCAGCACAAAAACATCCTGTGGTGTACGGCATTAGCATCGAATAGCCCCTGCGACATGCAACTTTTCAGGGAAGTTAGGAACCAATATACAGGCAGTTAGGAAAGCAAAGGCTAGGTTTTTCAAACAGAAATTTGCATCCTGTAGCACTAACTCCAAAATGTTCTGGGACGCTGTAAAGTCCATGGAGAATAAGAGCACCTCCTCCCAGCTTCCCACTGCACTGAGGCTTGGAAACACTGTACCACCAATAAATCCACGATAATTGAGCATTTCAATAAGCATTTTACTACGGCTGGCCATGCTTTCCACCTGGCCACCCCAACCCTGGTCAACAGCCCTGCACCCCTCACTGCAACTTGCCCAAGCCTCCCCCATTTGTCCTTCACCCTAATCCAGATAGCTGATGTTCTGAAAGAGCTGCAACATCTGGACCCCTAAAAATCAGCTGGGCTAGACAATCTGGACCCTCTCTTCCTAAAACTATCCGCCAAAATTGTTGCAACCCCTATTACTAGCTTGTTCAACTTCTCTTTCGTATCATCTGAGATCTCCAAAGATTGGAAATCTGCCACGGTCATATCCCTCTTCAAAGGGGGAGACACTGTAGACCCAAACTGCTATAGACCTATATCTATCCTACCCTGCCTTTCTAAGGTCTTCAAAAGCCAAGTTAACAAACAGATCACCGACCATTTTGAATCCCACCGAACCAACTCTGCTATGCAATCTGGTTTCAGAGCTGGTCATGGGTGCACCTCAGTCACACTCAAGGTCCTAAACGATATCATAACCGCCATCGATAAGAGACATTACTGTGCAGCCGTATTCATCGACCTGGCTAAGGCTTTCGAATCCGTCAATCCCCACATTATTATCGGCAGATTCAACCGCCTTTGTTTCTCAAATAATTGCCTCTCCTGGTTCACCAACTTCTTCTCTGATAGAGTTTAATGTGTCAGAGGACAAAACATCTGCAGAGACAAACTGATATCTTTCCGACAGGTAAACCAGGCCAGAACTTGTCCATGAAGACCAATTTGGGTTTCCAATCTTTCTAAAAGAATGTGGTGATCAATGGTATCAAAAGCAACACTAAGGTCTAGGAGCACGGGGACAGATGCATAGCTTCGGTCTGACGCCATTAAAAGATAATTTACCACCTTCACAAGTGCAGTCTCAGTGCTATGATGGGGTCTAAAACCAGTGAGGAACACTGTATATGGCCCAGGAGGCCTGTAAACAGCAGCTATAAAAAGTGATTGCTATTAAAAGTGGCTGCATAGATTTCATGACTAGAAGCTCAAAATATGAAAAATATGTTTGTTTTTTGTGTAAATTGAAATTGCTATCGTAAATGTTAGCAACACCTCCGCCTTTGCGGGTTGCGTGGGGGATATGATCACTAGTGTAACCAGGAGGAGAGGCCTCATTTATCACAGTAAAGTCATCAGGCTTAAGCCATGTTTCAGTCAGGCCAATCACATCAAGATTATGATCAAGAAGAAACCCAGCCCAGTCACGGACCAGGATGTCTTGCTCCCAGGCAGACTAAATAACTTTTTTGCCCGCTTTGAGGACAATACAGTGCCACTGACACGGCCTGCAACGAAAACATGCGGTCTCTCCTTCACTGCAGCCGAGGTGAGTAAGACATTTAAACGTGTTAACCCTCGAAAGGCTGCAGGCCCAGACGGCATCCCCAGCCGCGCCCTCAGAGCATGCGCAGACCAGCTGGCCGGTGTGTTTACGGACATATTCAATCAATCCCTATACCAGTCTGCTGTTCCCACATGCTTCAAGAGGGCCACCATTGTTCCTGTTCCCAAGAAAGCTAAGGTAACTGAGCTAAACGACTACCGCCCCGTAGCACTCACTTCCGTCATCATGAAGTGCTTTGAGAGACTAGTCAAGGACCATATCACCTCCACCCTACCTGACACCCTAGACCCACTCCAATTTGCTTACCGCCCAAATAGGTCCACAGACGATGCAATCTCAACCACACTGCACACTGCCCTAACCCACCTGGACAAGAGGAATACCTATGTGAGAATGCTGTTCATCGACTACAGCTCGGCATTCAACACCATAGTACCCTCCAAGCTCGTCATCAAGCTCGAGACCCTGGGTCTCGACCCCGCCCTGTGCAACTGGGTACTGGACTTCCTGACGGGCCGCCCCAGGTGGTGAGGGTAGGCAACAACATCTCCTCCCGCTGATCCTCAACACGGGGCCCCACAAGGGTGCGTTCTGAGCCCTCTCCTGTACTCCCTGTTCACCCACGACTGCGTGGCCACGCACGCCTCCAACTCAATCATCAAGTTTGCGGACGACACAACAGTGGTAGGCTTGATTACCAACAACGACGAGACGGCCTACAGGGAGGAGGTGAGGGCCCTCGGAGTGTGGTGTCAGGAAAATAACCTCACACTCAACGTCAACAAAACTAAGGAGATGATTGTGGACTTCAGGAAACAGCAGAGGGAACACCCCCTATCCACATCGATGGAACAGTAGTGGAGAGGGTAGCAAGTTTTAAGTTCCTCGGCATACACATCACAGACAAACTGAATTGGTCCACTCACACTGACAGCGTCGTGAAGAAGGCGCAGCAGCGCCTCTTCAACCTCAGGAGGCTGAAGAAATTCGGCTTGTCACCAAAAGCACTCACAAACTTCTACAGATGCACAATCGAGAGCATCCTGGCGGGCTGTATCACCGCCTGGTACGGCAACTGCTCCGCCCTCAACCGTAAGGCTCTCCAGAGGGTAGTGAGGTCTGCACAACGCATCACCGGGGCAAACTACCTGCCCTCCAGGACACCTACACCACCCGATGTTACAGGAAGGCCATAAAGATCATCAAGGACATCAACCACCCGAACCACTGCCTGTTCACCCCGCTATCATCCAGAAGGCGAGGTAAGTACAGGTGCATCAAAGCTGGGACTGAGAGACTGAAAAACAGCTTCTATCTCAAGGCTATCAGACTGTTAAACAGCCACCATTGAGTGGCTGCTGCCAACACACTGTCATTGACACTGACCCAACTCCAGCCACTTTAATAATGGGAATTGATGGGAAATGATGTAAATATATCACTAGCCACTTTAAACAATGCTACCTTATATAATGTTACTTACCCTACATTATTCATCTCATATGCATACGTATATACTGTACTCTACATCATCGACTGCATCCTTATGTAATACATGTATCACTAGCCACTTTAACTATGCCACTTTGTTTACTTTGTCTACATACTCATCTCATATGTATATACTGTACTCGATACCATCTACTGTATGCTGCTCTGTACCATCACTCACTCATATATCCTTATGTACATATTCTTTATCCCCTTACACTGTGTATAAGACAGTAGTTTTAGAATTGTTAGTTAGATTACTTGTTGGTTATCACTGCATTGTCGGAACTAGAAGCACAAGCATTTCGCTACACTCGCATTAACATCTGCTAACCATGTGTATGTGACAAATAAAATTTGATTTGATTTGATTTGATTTGATCAGTGATAAGTTTATTGGCTATATGTCACGCTCTGACCGTAGAGAGCTTTATATGTCTCTATTTTGGTTTGGTCTGGGTGTGATTTGGGTGGGCATTCTATGTCCCTTTTTCTATGATTTGTATTTCTGTGTGTTTGGCCGGGTGTGGTTCTCAATCAGAGGCGGCTGTCTATCATTGTCTCTGATTGAGAACCATGCTTATGTAGCCTTTTTCCCACCTTTATTTGTGGGTAGTTGTTCATGTACTACGTTGGCTTCACGCTTTCGTTTTTGATGTTTATTGTTTTGTTGGCGACATCTTATAATAAAGAAGTATGTACGCTCACGACGCTGCGCTTTGGTCCACTGTTTGCACCTTAGATGATTGTGACAGAACTATCCACCCCCAAGGGACCAAGCAGCGTGGAAGAGAGGACTGGACATGGGAGAACATCCTGGACGGCAAGGGATCCTACACATGGGAGGAGATGCTGGCTGGAATGGATCGCATCCCATGGGAATAGGTGGAGGCAGCCAGGAGAGCGGAGGCAGCAGGAAAAGGGAACCAGCGTTATGAGGGAACACGGCTGGCAAGGAAGCCCGGGAGGCTGCCCCAAAATTATTTGGGGGGGAGGCACACGGGGAGTGTGGCGGAGTCAGGTTGGAGACCTGAGCCCACTCCCTGTGCTTACAGTGGGGAGCATGTGACTGGTCAGGCCCCAGGCTATGGGGTGATGCGCAATGTTATGGGGTGATGCGCACAGGCCGGTGTGCTCGGTGCCAGTGTCCCGCATTTGCCAGGTGGAAGTGGGCATCCAGCCAGAACGGGTGCTGCCAGCTCTGAGCTCGAGAACGCCAGTGCGCCTCCACAGCCCAGTGTATCCGGTGCCTCGGCCATGGAAGAGTCCTCCTCTATGTCTCCCCAGCCTGGTGGGTCCTGTGCCTGCTCCTAGAGCCTGGTCTCCTGTGTGTCTCCCCATTGATTATTTATTGTTTTGTTGGCGACATCTTATAATAAAGAAGTATGTACGCTCCCCATGCTGAAATTTGGTCCACTGTTTCCACCTTAGATGATCGTGAAACTATAACTGCCTTGGAGGTGAGTATTCTAAAATTAAGTAGCTCTATTTTGAGATGTGAGATATCACAATCTCTTTCAATAATGACAGGAATGGAGAAGGTCTTTATTGCAGTGAGATTGCTAAGGCAAATACCGCCATGTTTAGATTTGCCCAACCTAGATTAAGGCACAGACACGGTCTCAATGGTGATAGCTGAGCTGACTACACTGACTGTGCTAGTGGCAGACTCCACTAAGCTGGCAGTCTGGCTAACACCCTGTCTCATTATGGAGCTAGGGGAGTTAGAGACCTGTCTATGTTCGTAGATAAGATGAGATAACCCCTCCAGCTAGGATGGAGTCCGTCACTCCTCAGCAGGCCACGCTTGGTCCTGTTTGTGGGTGAGTTCCAGAAAGAGGGCCAATTATCTACAAATTCTATCTTTTGGGAGGCACATAAAACAGGTTTCAACCAGTGATTGAGATGTGAGACTCTGCTGTAGAGTTCATCACTCCCCCTAACTGGGAGGGGGCCAGAGAAAATTGCTTCTCTTTCTTGCTGATTTACATGCTGAATCTGTGTTGCGCTTGGTAACCTCTGACTGTTTCATCCTAACATCGTTGATAACATGGATAACAATATCCCTGTACTCTCTACACTCGCCAGTTTTAATCTTAGCCAGCACCATCTTCAGATTAACCTTAACGTCGGTAGCCCTGCCCCCTGGTAAACAATGTATGATCGCTGGATGATTTGTTTTAATTCTAATACTACGGGTAATGGAGCGGCCAATAACTAGGGTTTTCAATTTGTCAGAGCTAATGGTGGGAGGCTTCGGTGTCTCAGTCCCCGTATCGGGAGGAGGAGAGACCAGAGAATGCTCGACCCTTGCCTAACGATTGTCTCTGAAGCTGGGCTTGCAGCACGTCTATCCTCGTCGTAAGGCGATCGTTCTCCTGTATATTGAATACAGCGACTGCAATTAGAAGGCATAATGTCAATGTTACAACTAGCTTCGGCTGGTGGAGATCCTGATGAACCATGTCCAGATAAAGCGTCCGGGGTGAAAAAAGTTTAATGGAAAAAGTCGAGCAAGGCAAAAAATGTTATGGTAATTAAGAGTGTAAAACCCGTAAAGTTGTCAGGTAACAAAGTAAGGTTAGCAACAAACTGCACAGCAGCACGCAAACAAGAAGTAAATGTGTGTCTGTTTTTAATTGTTTTTATCTAAAGGGTCAAAATCGAAATTTGCAATTATTTTGTAATATATTGTGAATGTGGGTCTCTGAATGAAAACATATATGTATGTAAAGGTATTACAAAAGTTTTACAGTGTTTTAGAGTTTCAGTAATGTGATCTATACGTCTTCAAGCATAGTATTATTTGAAGTTATAGAATTGATTTGATTATGAAGACACTTCCTGTCGCTGTGGAAGATTGTAACTTTCTTTGACCTTTTAAAAGCGTAAGGCAACTTGATGTTGTCTGGGCTCCCTGCTTGTGACATTAAAACCCTGCAAGCTCCTCCATACCTTCAGGCTCTGCTCAAACCCTACAAACCAAACTGAGTTATTCGTTCTGACACCTCTGGTCTCTTGGGACACTTCAGGAGGGCAACTCCTGGTCAGCCCAGTCCAAGCTCTTCAATGTCCTGGCACCCCAATGTTGGAACCAGCTTCCACCTGAAGCTAAGATAGAAGAGTCCCATCTTCTGAGGCCTCATCCTAGTCGAAGAGTATTTTAAAATATCCCACAGCACCACTCCTCGACTATTTTTCCCCTTACAAGCTCTGACTTTACTGAAAGGGACTTTATTGAAGAAAAAATGACTTACGATGATGGTGGTATGTGGTTGTCCCACTTAGCTATCTTAAGCCCAGGCTTCCCGCTAGTGGGACAAATTCCGGTGAAACTGGAGGGCCCGCAATTCAAATAGATAAACATAAAAATTACGGATATACATTTAGGTACAAATAAGTGTCTTATATCGGTTGAAAGCTTAAATTCTTGTTAATCTAACTGCACTGTCCGATTTACAGTAGCTATTACAGCGAAGGCATGTCATGCGATTGCTTGAGGACGGTACCCCATAAATTCACAAATAGAGATTAAATATACACTTACTTTCTGAAAATCTTCCTCTGATTTGTCATCTAAAGGGTCCCAGCTATAACATGTAGTGTCGTTTTGTTAGATAAAAGTTTAGTTGGCGCCATCGAGTTGAGTAATCCAGTCGTTCAACATGCAGACAGGAATCTGAAAATCTAACCCCTAAACTTTGTTCGTACAAGTCAAAATATGTTTCTATTTACTCATCAGATATCCTAAAATGATATTTCTTACAGAAAGTAGTATGTTCAATGGGAAACCGATTTTAGCAGGTGCATCCTGTCTTTATAGCACACAAACACACATTTCCAAGAATGTGTCCCTGTACTAAAACTGATATTTCTTCATTGTTTTGGAAGTTACAAGCCTGAAACCTTGAACATAGACTGCTGACACCTTGTGGAAGCCATACGAATTGCATACTTGGAGCTAACTTCCAATATGCACTTATACTCGCCATTCTAAGAGGATGGTCTCTCTCAAATAAACATTCAGGTTGGTTTTTCTTTGGATTTTCTCCTACCATATCTATTGTGTTATATTCTCCTACATTACTGTAACATTTCTACAAACTTCAGTGTTTTCTTTCCAATGGTACCAATTAAATACATATCATGGCTTCAGGGCCTGAGCAACATGTAGTTTACTTTGGGCACATCATTCAGGCAGAAATTGAGAATAAAGGGGCCTAGCCCAAAGAAGATTTATTAAAATGAATGCACTAACTGTAAGTCACACTGGATAATAGCATCTGCTAAATGACTAAAATATCAAATGTAAAAAGCCCATTGAGTGAGACCTGCTTCCTCAAAGCAGTATGGCATTTCTCTTCAAACTGCTCCATCCGTTGAGCATGGCGAGTTTCATAAAACCACTTCTGAGAGATGGCACTTTGGTGCTCCACCCACTCTGTTTTCATGTTTATGCCTACAGTATCTGATGTTCTTCCTGTGTTGAGAGCTAGAAGGCAGTTAATGTTGTTTTGAATGAAACACCATAAAGTAGAACATCTTGATATTACATGTAAACCTACTCATTCAAGGGTTTTTCTTTATTTGTATGATTTTCTACATTGTAGGATAATGGTGAAGACATCACAACTATGAAATAACACATGGAATCATTTCATAATCAAAAAAGTGTTAAACAAATCAATCTATTTTATATTTGAGATTCTTCAAAGTAGCCACCCTTTGCCTTAATGATAGCTTTCAACACTTTTGGTATTCTCTCAACCAGCTTCATGAGATATTCACCTGGAATGCATTTAAATTTACAAGTGTACCTTTTAAAACTTAATTTGTGGAATTTCTTTCCTTCTTACTGCGTTTGAGCCAATCAGTTGTGTTGTGACAAGTAAGGGTTGGTATACAGAAGATAGCCCTATTTGGGAAAAGACCAAGTCCATATTATGGTAAGAACAGCTCAAATAAGCAAAGAGGAATGACCGTCCATCATTACTTTAAGACATGTAGATATTTCAATCAGGAACATTTCAAGAACTTTTAACGTTTCTTCAAGTGCAGTCGCGAAAATCATCAAGCACTATGATGAAACTGGCTCTAATGAGGACCGCCACAGGAAAGGAAGACCCAGAGTTACCGCTGCTGCAGAGGATAAGTTCATGAGAGCTTCAGGAATTGCAGCCCAAATAAATGCTTCACAGATTTCAATAACAGACACATCTCAACACCAACTGTTCAGAGGAGACTGTGTGAATCAGGCCATCATGGTTGAATTGATGCAAAAAAGCCACTACTAAAGGATACTAATAAGACGAAGAGACTTGCTTGGGTCAAGAGACACAAGCAATGGACATTAGAAGGTGGAAATCCGTCCTTCGGTCTGATGAGACCAAATTTTTGGTTCCAACCGCTGTGTCTTTGTGAGGTACAGAGATGCTGAACAGATGATCTCCGCATGTATAGTTCCCTCCGTGAAACACGGAGGAGGAGTTGTGGGGGTGCTTTGCTGGAGACATTGTCAGTGATTTATTTAAAATTCAATGCACACTTAACCAGCATGGCTATCACACCATTCTGCAGCGATACACCATCCCATCTGGTTTGCGCATAGTGGGACTATCATTTGTTATTCAACATGACAATGACCCAACACACCCCCAGGCTGTGTAAGGGTTATTTGACCAAGAACGAGAGGGTTGGAGTGCTGCATCAGATAACCTGGTCCCCACAATCACCCGACCTCAACCCAATTGAGATGGTTTGGGATGAGTTGGACCACTGAGTGGATAAGGAAAAGCAGCCAACAAGTGCTCAGCATATGTGGGAACTCCTTCGAGACTGTTGAAAAAGCATTCCAGGTGAAGTTGGTTGGGGAATGCCAAGAGTGTGCAAAGCTGTCATCAAGGCAAAGGGTGGCTACTTTGAAGAATCTCAAATATAAAATACATTTAGATTTGTTTAACTCTCCATATGTGTTATTTAATAGTGTTGATGTCTTCACTATTATTCCACAATGTAGAAACGGGTAAAAATAAAGAAAAACCCTTGAAAGAGCAGGTGTGTCCAAACCTTTGACTGGGACTGTGCGTATGTGTACATTGCCTTCGGAAAGTGTTCAGACCCCTTCACCTTTTTCACATTTTGTTAAGTTATAGTTATTCTAAAATGGATATAAAAAGGAAAATACCCAGCAATCTACACCCAATACCCCATATTGACAAAGCGAAAACAGATTTGCATAAATTACAAAACCTAGAAATGCCTTATTTTTAGAAGTATTCATACCCTTTGCTATGAGACTCGTAATTGAGCTCAGTTGAATCCTGTTTTCATTGATCATCCTTGAGATGTTTCTTCTACAACTTGACTGGAGTCCATCTGTCATAAATTCAACTGATTGGACATGATTTTGAAAGGAACACACCTATCTATATAATGTTGCACAGTTGACAGTGCATGTCAGAGCAAAAACCAAGCCAATAATCGGGGGAATTGTCCGCAGAGCTCCGAGACAGGTTTGTGTTGAGGAGCAGATCTGGGGAAGTGTTTGCATTGAAGGTCCCCAAGAACACAGTGGCCTCCAGTTTGGAACCACCAAGACTCTTCCTAGAACAGGCCGCCCAGCAAAACTGAGCAATCGAATAGAAGGGCCTTGGTCAGGGAGGTGACCAAGAACCCGATGGTCACTCTGACAGAGCTCTAGAGTTCCTGTGGAGATGGGAGAACCTTCCAGAAGGACATCCATCTCTGCAGCACTCCACCAATCAGGCATTTATGGTAGAGTGGCCAGACAGAAGCCACTTCTCAGGCACATGATAACTCACTTGGAGTTTGCCAAACGGTACCTAAAGCCTCTCAGACCGTGAGAAACAAGAGTCTCTGTTCTGATGAAAACAAGATTGAACTCTTTGGCCTGAATGTCATGCGTCTCGTCTGGAGGAAACCTGGCACCATCCCTACAGTGAAGCATGGTGGTGGCAGCATCATGTTGTGGAGATATTTTTCAGTGGCAAGGACTGGGAGACAAGTCAGGATCGAGGCAAAGATGAACGGAGCAAGGTACACAGAGATCCTTGATGAAAACCTGCTCCAGAGTGCTCAGGACAACGCAGGAGTGGCTTCGGGACAAGTCTCTGAATGTTCTTCAATGGCCCAGTCCGAACGAACATCTCTGGAGAGACCTGAGAATAGCTGTTCACCAACGCTCCCCATCCAACCTGACAGAACTAGAGAGGATCTGCAGAGAAGAATGGGAGAAACTTCCCAAATACAGGTGTACCAAGATTGTAGAATCATACCCAAGAAGACTCGAGGCTGTAATCTCTGCCAAAGGTGCTTCAACAAAGTACTCAGTAAAGGGTCGGAATACTTATGTAAATATGAAAAAAATATTTAATACATTTTAGGATAAGGCTGTAACGTAAAAAAACGTGTAAAAAGTTGAGGAATACTGAATACTTTCGGGAAGCACTGTATACATGGAAACACTCCAGGTTACTATTAATTGCATGCAATTGATAATATTTTGTGATTATAATGGAAAATGATATGGTTGAACATATATGAACGCTTTGATGGTTTTCCGACGTCACTAGTCCTGGACTAAAAAGCTATTTCAATAGACATTCTTTATTGATAATGTTTTTTAATTTGAGGACTAGACTTAATCTCTGTCCGGGAAACTGGCCGATACAGTAGTAACCTTCCCAAGTTACCATTACTAACGAAACAAATCTTTACAACAAGAAAAAAGACAAACAGTATTGAATTTTGAAATATATTTTTCCAAAAAACAAATAGCAACATTGGGAACTATTGTCTCTACAATGATTTTGATAATGGTTGTATTGGATCAGACAATTTAATTGTTTTTTCTTTATTTTATAATCTTTCCCAATGCAGTTGATTAGGATTAAAGTTAGTGACCTTTAAATTGTGTTCCTTGGATTATATTTTAGATGTTTAATTGACTCTATTCATCCACCTTAGCTGTAGACAATCATCATTAAATAATATGGCAGTAAATGCCTAACATCAAGTTAAGTGGAATAAAATATGAAGTTTGCAAGCAGGCACAGTATACTTGTGGTTTTCTGTTCACACTAGGTATGCACTGCTTACAAAAGTGTCAAAGTCTGTCTGTCACCCTGACAAACACGCACATTGTCTTCTCTACAAGCCTGTCTTTCATTTGTAGAGTATCAGCACATTATGATCAGTTCACGACAATTCACTCAGTATTTATGGTAGTGCTCCTGTGAGACTTCTGCTAAATGTAACTTGCCTTGTGCAGCCAGAAGAGAAATGGATCCTGTGATTACTATAGTTCTGGTGGTGGCAGCAGCAGCAGCAGCACAAGGTGAGACATGATATTACACAGAACAGAGGCCTAGCCAAGCCTTAATAGGACACTAACAATGATGCTAATAGTTGAACATGTTCTGCTAATCAAATGTACATTTATTAGATAATATAGTTACCAAATGTACACAAAATGATAATCATCAGTTCATATGTATAAGAGTGTGTCCACTAATAACAAAATGTGAATATTTGGTATTGCATTAATGTTATATTTTACACCTTCAGACTTACATTAATGCATCACAGACATACACTTAAATACTTGTTACAAAACCGATTAACTAGCCTGCTATTATTGGTGTAATCGTAAGTCTAGGGGTCTTTGAAAATATATATAATAATTGATCAAGCCTACAAGCAATACAAGACTCTATTATTATGGTAGGATATTATAATATGGTTTTAAATACCTCAATGACCGTAAAGGAAATCACACTACAAACTATCACCCTCATGCATTTAAGGAAATGACGAATATCATTGATATATTGGAACTTGTGGATATATGGAGGCATACATATCCTGACCTAGTGAGATATACATAGCGGAGTCTCAAGCAAGCTCGTCGTCTTGATTACTTTCTTATGTAATTCTCGTTATCACAAAAAGTTTAAAAAGTGTTGATAGGGGATACAATGCAGTCGGACCATCAAATAATTGGCATACACATTACTTCTACAGAATTTTCACGTGGGCGAGGATATTGGAAATGTAATCCAAGCCTATTTGATGATAACTTGTTTTTAAAACTTCTTTGGGATCGGTGTCCCTTCCATAGGCTAATGCGATTAGCATGTGGTTGTAAGTAACAAGAACATTTCCCAGGACATAGACATATCTGATCATGTCAGAAAGCTTAAATTCTTGTTAACTTAACCGCACTGTCCAATTTACAGTAGCTTTTACAGTGAAATAATTCTATGTTATTGTTTGAGGAAAGTGCACAATTTGGAACATGAAAAGTTATTAATAAACAAATTAGGCACATTTGGGCAGTCATGATACAAACATTTTAACAGAAATGCAATGGTTCATTGGATCAGTCTAAAACTTTGCACATACACTGGCCAAAATCTAAATTGCACCTGGGCTGGAATAATACATAAAAAAATATATACAAAAGAACAGTTGTTTTTTTATTTGTATTATCTTTTACCAGATCTATTGTGTTATATTCTCCAACATTCCTTTCACATTTCCACAAACCTAAAAGTGTTTCCTTTCAAATGGTACCAATAATATGCATATCCTTGCTTCTGGGCCTGAGTTAAAGGCAGTTAGATTAGGCTATGTCATTTTACGCGAAAATTGAAAAAAAGGGGAGGATCCTTAAGATCTCAGACAGAAGAATGAAGAACTGACTTTTTCTGACATAACATACTGTAGGTACAGCAGATCCCCTTATTGTATGGGGCACTTTTAAATGTGCCTTTAGGGGGCATGCAGTTACAATAATAATTTTAAAACCAAAGCAATTTAGGTCAAAAGAGTTCGTATTAACAAAGTAAATAGAAGTACTAATTGTACAGATATATGGATAAAGTAATCCCTCTCACCCCCCCTCCCCCTGAAAAGATTTAGATGCACTACTGTTCCACTGGAGGTCATAAGGTGAATACAGATATAAGATGCTAAATGACTTAAATGTAAATGTAAATGTAATAAAAACTGAAACATAAGTTAGAGGAAATACCAAAATAAATGGAGGAACCTATTCAAGAAAGACCAAGTGTAATATATTTAAAAAATGTATTGGGAAAAATGCACCAATTTAAAAAAAAAATATTCAACATAGAATTGCTAACAAAAATAATTTACATAAACTTGTTACAAATGACAGTGTCACCCATGATTCACCAAACAATAATTTGAAAGAGGAAGCAGAGTACTTTAAGCACGTCTTCATTTCAGTCTCCTCCATCTCTATTAACCAAATATATATATATTTTTTTTAAATGTCAAATTAACAGCTGTACAGAAAGACTAATGTGAAGGCCAAATTGGAGAGGAGGAACTTCTTGATGCAATTAAAGCCTTTAAATCTGGGAAAACTCCAGAGCTGGATGGAATACCAGTTGAGGTACATCAATCCTTTTTGATGTTCTCAGAGGATGTTTATTGCATGTTTTACAAACTCCTAGAAAAATGGTAGATTATCAGATAGTCAACAAGGACTGATTTAATTATTAATCAAACAGGACCCAAGTGGTAAATATAAAGATCCAGTCCATTTAATAACGTGGAGGCCCCTTAACTTCAGTGTTGTGATGCAAAAATGATATTAAAATGAATAGCGCATAGAATTTAAAAGGTATTGTCGGATATTATTCATCCATATCACACAGGATTTTAACATGAATGATACATTGGAGATAATATAAGACAAGTACTGGAAACAATAGAACATGATGAATAATAATAATCTGGGAAACCAGGCCTGTTCATAGCTGACTTTGAAAAGGCTTTTGTTAAGTGTGACTGCAATTTATATATAAAAGCCTGGAATATTTCCATTTTTGAGAATCTCTTATACAATGTGTTAAAGTTATGTATAGTGTAAAATAGTAAATAATGGCTACTTCTCTGAAAGTATTCAACTGTCAAGAGGACTAAAACAAGGCTGTCCACTATCGGCATATCTATTTATTATGGCAATCGAAATGTTTGTTATTAAAATCAGATCCAACAATACTATCAAGGTGCTAGAAATCCAGGGTTTGAAAACCGAGGTGTCAATTGTACGCTAATGATTACTGTTTTCTTTTAAATCCACAATCTAGATCCCTTCACCGCCTCATAGAGGATCTAGATCCTTTTTCTAACCCCTCTGGATTACAACCAAATTATGATAAATGTAATACTATATTACCTAGTGAATCACACACAAAACATTTTTTTACATGACCATATAGTTTACCAATAAAATGGTCTGATGGTGACGTGGACAAACTCGGTATTCATATCCTGAAAGAAAGAAATGATCTCACTACAATATGTTACTTGGACATTATTTCACATGATATGGGCCTGGTAAGAAAATACAGATTTACCCAACTCTGTGGATACACGTGGAGACTCCATCATTAACCAACCCTGTGATCTACTGTTGTAATCCCAGATTCTATATTTCAACAATGATGCTAAGTAAATTGGTATCTTATTGAGTAAGGCTTTATAAAGAGAAACAGAATAATGAAGTGACCTACGTGTTTTTAGCGAAGTCCAACCAACTTTAGGATGAAGGAAACAGTGGTGTCAAAACTGTCAGATGTTATAAAACTAAGTGTTCTGTGATAAATTGTGTCCAAAGGCTTCAAAACACTGGTAGCTGCATTCATGTATTTAATATCACCATAGTCTATAACAGGAATAAATGTAGACTGAATGATCTGTTTTCTAAAATGTAATGAAAGGTAAGCCCTATTCCTATAGAAGAAGCCCAACTTAATTCTTAATTTCTTCACTAACTCGTCAATATACTTTTTAAAAGACTTTTCATCAATGCAGAAAAAAATACCTGTCTATTTGTGGAAGAATCACCTTGATGAACTCTTTAGTCATGTCTCAGTTAACCTTGTTTATGGCCTTGTTGTTTATGGCCTTGTTGTTTATGGCCTTGTTGTTTATGGCCTTGTTGTTTATGGCCTTGTCTACATGTAGCGACATGTTCTTTTAATTATATGAGAAAAGAAGATTCAGTTTTATTTGAAAAGGCAAGCCACACAAAATCAAACAGGCCTATTCATATAATGAATATTAATTTGGAGTGCAGAAATGATTACATATTAAAGCATTAGACCTTTCACTAAAGGCTTTAGTCATACAAAAGTTATTCTTAAATCCAAACTGGTTCTCTAGCAGATCAGTAAGAATGTCTCCCATGTTCAAGAATAGCCTTTTGCTGTCCCCTGGGGGAGTAGAGTGTGGAGGTGTATGCTGTATAGTGTTTGTCTATGTCCCTACACTAACCTCGTCCCCATATCATAACATACTGACCTAAGATCCTTGCTCCACAGTTAGTGCCAAGGCCTGTAATCTCTCTCACAAGAATGGAACTCATCACTGCTACGGGGCTTTGGGAGAATCTTTGTCCTTACAGCTGGCTGCAGACAGCAGTAATGAAGAAATACAATTGAAAAAAGGTTTTACTCGTATTCTGCACTTCAAAACTGGAGAAGACTGGAAATCTAAATTGCATCAGGATTATGTGAATCGCTCTGAGTTCTTTTATAATGGAACATTCAGACTGGACAGAGTTATAGAAGAAGACAGTGGAGATTACCAATTGGAAATGCATAATTCAGAGGGAACACTGTTGCGCAAAGTCAACATGCTACTTGAGATACAAGGTACAGAATTGTTTTATTTTTTAGTTTGGACTAAATACTTCATGCATCCTTTTCTTGGTGAGGGGTATTTCTGAAAGGTCACCAGGATGTTAGTACCTCAATGGGTTTGTACTGTAGGACTTGGCAGCAGTAGTACAACACATAGAGAGTATATTGTTACCTCATACAGTACTTTAGATATAATGTTTTAATGAATCAGAGTTAGGGTATTTGAGTGACCTTTTGTGTTTGTGTCTGTCAGCCCTGGTGTCAGAGCCAGTGTTGTCTCACCTCTGTCTGCCTCATGGAGAAACCGTGGTCACATGCTCCTCAGAGGGAGATGGTCTTCAGTACAGCTGGACCCTGAATGGCCAGAATCTGACCAGGAGTGTAGCCTATGACCACTACCAGAACAGTGTCATCATACTGAAGAGTGATGTGACAGAAACCCTGACCTGTATGGTTCAGAATAAAGTTAGCAGCAGCAACTCCACTATTGATCTCTCCTTGGCCTGCCCAGGTAATCTCAGGACAGTTGACATCATTCCCACCTTTTGAATTAAGAGTACAACTCTGTTTCATTTACATGGTCAACAAGTGTTGTGTTCTGATGTTTTCTTTCTAGTTGTCTCTTCCCAGTTTCCTTCAGTAGCTGTGACAGTGTCTGTGGCTCTGACGGTTGGAACTCTCACACTTCTTGCACTGTTTCTTGGTATTAACCATCTATGCAAGAAACAAAGATCCAGATTTGATAATTCAGGTACAATTTTCTAGGCAATTTAGTTTCACGTCCAGAACGTTTTAAATGTTGAATAAACATGACATTTTGTTTAATGTCCAAATTGTACAATAGCTTTCTTTTCATATTTCAGAACGCTGTGACGAGGTTGCTGTTTACGCTGATGTGAAAATAAATCAAGCAAGGAAGCAGAGGCCCCCAGACACAGAGACGGTGGTGTATGGACAGATCAAAATGGCTGTAAACCCAGACGAGGCAGGAAGCCCATAGACTCAAGGGTAGACATTTTACCACATGTAGCTTTGTAAAGCAGTAAAAAGACAAGGGTTGAGTGAACATTATGTGGAAGCACTGATTGAGCAGATGAGACAGACCATCAAACTTAAAGACTAGTGTCAAATGAACACATCAAGATGACATCATGCATCATGTAAGGAATGCTAGGAAGATGCACTGCATGTAGTTTAGAGTTTGTTAACATGAATTACTGTCTCATTTTGTATTGTATATTGTACAATGGTATAACAATTTTAAAGTATTTTGTAACTTTTGTTTAAAACCATAATATCAATGTTTCTCTATTTCAATGTTAGTGAACAAGTGAACGAATGTGACCATTTCCTGTAAACTGAGCTGCAATATCATACTGTAAATGTAATGCTTTCTATCTTTTTAGGCATCCATGTTGTTGTACCAATGTCTATTTGAGATCAAATACTCATTTACAATGGTAATTTAATATATTGTTAATGAGGGGTTTTAAATTCATAAAGGCTTTGTACATATTTTACATTGTTTAAAGTATTCATGTGTGATTTCTTACATATATTGTTGCCGTGAAAACATGATATGGATAACAGAATAAAAGATAATGTAGTTGCATATAAAAAGAAAGGTTTTGTAAACTCATCTTTTTCACAGTGTACTTACCCTTGCATGCTTGGTTATGGAGGTGTGAAGACCCCTGGTGAGACATTAGAAAGCACTATCAATGTAAAATATTGGATTGTTAGAATGTGTAACTTCAAAGTTAAAATATTTAATTGAATTGTTCCTTTTGAATATAAACCAGAAAACCAGACTGCGGCAGCTTTCCAATCCTTGGGAATCTCAGACGATATGAAAGAGAGGTTGAATAGGCTGGTAATAGGGGTTGCGATAATGGCGGCGGATAGTTTCAGAAATAGAGGGTCCAGATTGTCAAGCCCAGCTGATTTGTACGGGTCCAAGTTTTGTAGCTCTTTCAGAACATCTGCTATCTGGATTGCGGTAAAGGAGAACTTGGAGAGGCTTGGGCAAGTAGCTGCGGGGGGGGGGGGGCTGTTGGCCGAGATTGGAGTAGCCAGGAGGAAGGCATGGCCAGCCGTTGAGAAATGCTTGTTGAAGTTTTCGATAATCATGGATTTATCGGTGGTGACCGTGTTACCTAGCCTCAGTGCAGTGGGCAGCTGGGAGGAGGTGCACTTGTTCTCCATGGACTTCACAGTGTCCCAGAACTTTCTGGAGTTAGAGCTACAGGATGCAAATTTCTGCCTGAAGAAGCTGGCCTTTGCTTTCCTGACTGACTGCGTGTATTGGTTCCTGACTTCCCTGAACAGTTGCATATCGCAGGGACTATTCGATGCTATTGCAGTCCGCCACAGGATGTTTTTGTGCTGGTCGAGGGCAGTCAGGTCTGGAGTGAACGAAGGGCTATATCTGTTCTTAGTTCTGCATTTTTTGAACGGAGCATGCTTATCTAAAATGGTGAGGAAGTTACTCTTAAAGAATGACCAGGCATCCTCAACAGACTGGATGAGGTCAATATCCTTCCAGGATACCCGGGCTAGGTCGATTAGAAAGGCCTGCTCACAGAAGTGTTTTAGGGAGCGTTTGACAGTGATGAGGGGTGGTCGTTTGACTGCGGATCCGTAGCGGATACAGGCAATGAGGCAGTGATCACTGAGATCCTGGTTGAAGACAGCGATGGTGTATTTGGAGGGCCAGTTGGTCAGGATGCCGTCTATGAGGGTGCCCTTGTTTACAGATTTAGGGTTGTACCTGGTGGGTTCCTTGATGATTTGTGTGAGATTGAGGGCATCTAGCTTAAATTGTAGGACTGCCGGGGTGTTAAGCATATCCCAGTTTAGGTCACCTAACAGAACAAACTCTGAAGCTAGATGGGGGCGATCAATTCACAAATGGTGTCCAGGACACAGCTGGGAGCTGAGGGGGGTCGGTATCAGGCGGCAACAGTGAGAGACTTATTTCTGGAGAGAGTCATTTTTAAAATTAGTAGTTCGAACTGTTTGGGTATGGACCTGGAAAGTATGACATTACTTTGCAGGCTATCTCTGCAGTAGACTGCAACTCCTCCCCCTTTGGAGAGAACATACAGTTCTATCTTGACGGAAAATGTTATAGTTGGGTATGGAAATCTCAGAATTTTTGGTGGCCTTCCTGAGCCAGGATTCAGACACGGCAAGGACATCAGGGTTAGCAGAGTGTGCTAAAGCAGTGAGTAAAACAAACTTAGGGAGGAGGCTTCTGATGTTGACATGCATGCAACCAAGGCTTTTTCGATCACAGAAGTCAACAAATGAGGGTGCCTGGGGACATGCAGGGCCTGGGTTTACCTCCACATCACCGGCGGAACAGAGGAGGAGTAGTATGAGGGTGCAGCTAAAGGCTATCAAAACTGGTCGCCTAGAGCGTTGGGGACAAAGAAAAAAGGAGCAGATTTCTGGGCATGGTAGAATATATTCAGGGCATAATGCGCAGACAGGGGTATGGTGGGGTGCGGGTACAGCGGAGGTAAGCCCAGGCACTGGGTGATGATAAGAGAGGTTTATCTCTGGACATGCTGGTTGTAATGGGTGAGGTCACTGCATGTGTGGGAGGTATCAGAGGTATGAAGAGTGGAACTAGGGGCTCCATTTTAAACTTAAACAATGAACTAACCTGAACAACAGTATACAAGGCATATTGACATTTGAGAGAGACATACAGCGAGGCATACAGTAATCACAGGTGTTGATTGGGAGAGCTAGCTAAAACAGTAGGTGAGACAACAACAGCTAATGAGCTAGCACAACAACAGCAGGTAAAATGGCGTTGACGAGACAGAGAGGGTCGGATTAACTACACACAGAGCCTGAGTGCGGCTGGGGCCGACAGATAAAACAAACAAACAGAATGGAGTACCGTGATTAATGGACAGTCGAACAATCATCAGCTATGTAGCCAAGTGATCACAGTGTCCAGGGGGCAGCGGTGGATGGGACAGGGAAGCTAGACTGGCGAGTATTATCCAGGCAACAAACAAAAAAACTGGCTGGCTGTGCAGAAGGTGAAAGCCGCTAGCAGTGGCTAACAATGACTAAATAGCTTGTAGCTGGTTAGCTTCTGGAGGTTCTTGAATGTGTTCTAAAAATTTTAAATAATAGTGATTCCGTATCACATTGGGTGAGGCAGGTTACCGGAAGGTATAATCTAATTAAAAATCGAAAAGAGATTGAAAGTAAATATGGGTCCAGTGAGTGGTGGCTGGGGACGCGGCGATTCAGACAGTTAGCAGGCCTGTGCTAACAAGCTAACAGTTAGTAGAGTGTGGTCACTGAGCAGAGGTCAAACTAACATCCCAAACTGTAGTTCAAACTATTTTCATGTTGTAAAGAAGAGGATTTATGATAGGCATGAGAAGAGCATAGCAGAGAGGAATGTGCACAGACAGAGCCCCCACAGACCACAGCAAGAACAAAATAAATAAAAAATTGATGCGAGCAATGAAGCAATCAAAGAAGTGACCTGTGACCTGCTGTGACTAATTCATTTCATTCTCAAAAAGTAGTGGACAATCATCATGAAATAATATGGCAGTAAATGCATACCAACAAGTTAAGTGGAATAAAATATGAAGTTTGCAAGCAGGCACAGTATACTTGTGGTTTTCTGTTCACACTAGGTATGCACTGCTTACAAAAGTGTCAAAGTCTGTCTGTCACCCTGACAAACACGCACATTGTCTTCTCTACAAGCCTGTCTTTCATTTGTAGAGTATCAGCACATTATGATCAGTTCACGACAATTCACTCAGTATTTATGGTAGTGCTCCTGTGAGACTTCTGCTAAATGTAACTTGCCTTGTGCAGCCAGAAGAGAAATGGATCCTGTGATTACTATAGTTCTGGTGGTGGCAGCAGCAGTAGCACAAGGTGAGACATGATATTACACAGAACAGAGGCCTAGCCAAGCCTTAATAGGACACTAACAACAATGATGCTAATATTTGAACATGTTCTGCTAATCAAATGTACATTTATTAGATAATATAGTTACCAAATGTACATGAAATGATAATCATCCGTTCATATGTATAAGAGTGTGTCCACTAATAACAAAATGTGAATATTTGGTATTGCATTAATGTTATATTTTACACCTTCAGACTTACATTAATGCATCACAGACATACACTTACACACTTGTTAAAAAACCGATTAACTAGCCTGCTATTATTGGTGTAATCGTAAGTCTAGGGGTCTTTGAAAATATATATAATAATTGATCAAGCCTACAAGCAATACAAGACTCTATTACAAGACTATACAAGACTATTATTATGGTAGGAGATTATAATATGGTTTTAAATACCTCAATGACCGTAAAGGAAATCACACTACAAACTATCACCCTCATGCATTTAAGGAAATGACGAATATCATGGATATATTGGAACTAGTGGATATATGGAGGCTTACCTATCCTGACCTAGTGAGATATACATAGTCTCAAGCAAGCTAGTCGTCTTGATTGCTTTCTTATTTAATTCTCGTTGTCACAAAAAGTTTAAAAAGTGTTGATAGGGGATAGAATGCAGTCGGACCATCAAATAATTGGCATACACATTACTCCTACAGAATTTCCACGTGGGCGAGGATATTGGAAATGTAATCCAAGCCTATTTGATGATAACTTGTTTTTAAAACTTCTTTGGGATCGGTGTCCCTTCCATAGGCTAATGCGATTAGCATGTGGTTTTAAGTAACAAGAACATTTCCCAGGACATAGACATATCTGATAATGTCAGAAAGCTTAAATTCTTGTTAACTTAACCGCACTGTCCAATTTACAGTAGCTATTACAGTGAAATAATTATATGTTATTGTTTGAGGAGAGTGCACAATTTGGAACATGAAAAGTTATTAATAAACAAATTAGGCACATTTGGGCAGTCATGATACAAACATTTTAACAGAAATGCAATGGTTCATTGGATCAGTCTAAAACTTTGCACATACACTGGCCAAAATCTAAATTGCACCTGGGCTGGAATAATACATTATGACCGTTCTCTTGCATTTCAAAGATGATGGTAGAAAAATATATACAAAAGAACAGTTGTTTTTTTATTTGTATTATCTTTTACCAGATCTATTGTGTTATATTCTCCAACATTCCTTTCACATTTCCACAAACTTAAAAGTGTTTCCTTTCAAATGGTACCAATAATATGCATATCCTTGCTTCTGGGCCTGAGTTAAAGGCAGTTAGATTAGGCTATGTCATTTTACGCGAAAATTGAAAAAAAGGGGAGGATCCTTAAGATCTCAGACAGAAGAATGAAGAACTGACTTTTTCTGACATAACATACTGTAGGTACAGCAGATCCCCTTATTGTATGGGGCACTTTTAAATGTGCCTTTAGGGGGCATGCAGTTACAATAATAATTTTTAAAACCAAAGCAATTTAGGTCAAAAGAGTTCGTATTAACAAAGTAAATAGAAGTACTAATTGTACAGATATATGGCAAACAAAAACTGACATAAGTTATAGGAAATACCTAAATAAATGGAGGAACCTATTCAAGAAAGACCAAGTGTAATATATTTAAAAAATGTATTGGGAAAAATGCACCAATTTTAAAAAAAAATATTCAACATAGAATTGCTAACAAAAATAATTTACATAAACTTGTTACAAATGACAGTGTCACCCATGATTCACCAAACAATAATTTGAAAGAGGAAGCAGAGTACTTTAAGCACGTCTTCATTTCAGTCTCCTCCATCTCTATTAACCAAATATATATATATTTTTTTTAAATGTCAAATTAACAGCTGTACAGAAAGACTAATGTGAAGGCCAAATTGGAGAGGAGGAACTTCTTGATGCAATTAAAGCCTTTAAATCTGGGAAAACTCCAGAGCTGGATGGAATACCAGTTGAGGTACATCAATCCTTTTTGATGTTCTCAGAGGATGTTTATTGCATGTTTTACAAACTCCTAGAAAAATGGTAGATTATCAGATAGTCAACAAGGACTGATTTAATTATTAATCTAACAGGACCCAAGTGGTAAATATAAAGATCCAGTCCATTTAATAACGTGGAGGCCCCTTACACTTCAGTGTTGTGATGCAAAAATGATATTAAAATGAATAGCGCATAGAATTTAAAAGGTATTGTCGGATATTATTCATCCATATCACACAGGATTTTAACATGGACGATACATTGGAGATAATATAAGACAAGTACTGGAAACATGTAACGGTATTCCTGTGGTGAAGTAGAGGCGGACCAAAACGCAGCGTGATTATATTGATTCATGTTTAATAAACAAAGATAAACACGAACACTACAAAACAATAAACGTGGAAAACCAAAAACAGCCCTATCTGGTGCAAACACAGAGACAGGAACAATCACCCACAAACACACAGTGAAACCCAGGCTACCTAAGTATGATTCTCAATCAGAGACAACTAATTACACCTGCCTCTGATTGAGAACCATACTAGGCCGAAACATAGAAATAGCCCAAAACATAGAAAAACAAACATAGACTGCCCACCCAACTCACGCCCTGACCATACTAAAATAAATACAAAACAAAGGAAATAAAGGTCAGAACGTGACAAAACAATAGAACACTATGAACAATCTAGGAAACCAGGCCTGTTATTCATAGCTGACATTGAAAAGGCTTTTGATAAAGTACGACTGCAATTTATATATAAAAGCCAGGAATATTTCCATTTTTGAGAATCTCTTATACAATGTGTTAAAGTTATGTATAGTGTAAAATAGTAAATAATGGCTACTTCTCTGAAAGTATTCAACTGTCAAGAGGACTAAAATAAGGCTGTCCACTATCGGCATTTATATTTATTATGGCAATCGAAATGTTTGTTATTAAAATCAGATCCAACAATACTATCAAGGTGCTAGAAATCCAGGGTTTGAAAACCCGAGGTGTCAACTGTACGCTAATGATTACTGTTTTCTTTTAAATCCACAATCTGGATCCCTCCACAGCCTCATAGAGGATCTAGATCCTTTTTCTAACCCCTCTGGATTACAACCAAATTATGATAAATGTACGATATTACCTAGTGAATCACAAAAAAACACATTCACATGACCATATAGTTTACCAATAAAATGGTCTGATGGTGACGTGAACATACTCGGTATTCATATCCTGAAAGAAAGAAATGATCTCACTACAATATGTTACTTGGACATTATTTCACATGATATGGGCCTGCTAAGAAAATACAGATTTACCCAACTCTGTGGATACACGTGGAGACTCCATCATTAACCAACCCTGTGATCTACTGTTGGAATCCCAGATTCTATATTTCAACAATGATGTTAAGTAAATTGGTATCTTATTGACTAAGGCTTTATAAAGAGAAAAAGCATAATGAAGTGACCTACGTGTTTTTAGCGAAGTCCAACCAACTTTATGATGAAGGAAACAGTGGTGTCAAAACTGTCAGATGTTATAAAACTAAGTGTTCTATGATAAATTGTGTCCAAGGGCTTCAAAACACTGGTAGCTGCATTCATGTATTTAATATCACCATAATCTATAACAGGAATAAATGTAGATGGAATGATCTGTTTTCTACAATTTAAAGAAAGGCAAGCCCTATTCCTATAGAAGAAGCCCAACTTAATTCTTAATTTCTTCACTAACTCGTCAATATGTTTTTTAAAAGACTTTTCATCAATGCAGAAATAAAAAACCTGTCTATTTGTGGAAGAATCACCTTGATGAACTCTTTAGTCATATCTCAGTTTACCTTGTTTATGGCCTTGTTGTTTATGGCCTTGTTGTTTATGGCCTTGTTGTTTATGGCCTTGTTTTTATGGCCTTGATTTTTATGGCCTTGTCTACACATAGCGACATATTCTTTTAATTATATGAGAAAAGAAGATTCAGTTTTATTTGAAATGGCAAGCCAGACAAAATAAAACAGGCCTATTCATATAATGAATATTAATTTGGAGTGCAGAAATGATTAAATATTAAAGCATTAGACCTTTCACTAAAGGCTTGAGTCATACAAAAGTTATTCTTAAATCCAAACTGGTTCTCTAGCAGATCAGTAAGAATGTCTCCCATGTTCAAGAATGGCCTTTTGCTGTCCCCTGGGGGAATAGAGTGTGGAGGTGTATGCTGTATAGTGTTTGTCTATGTCCCTACACTAACCTCGTCCCCATATCATAACATACTGACCTAAGATCCTTGCTCCACAGTTAATGCCATGGCCTGTAATCTCTCGCACAAGAATGGAACTCATCACTGCTACGGGGCTTTGGGAGAATCTTTGTCCTTACAGCTGGCTGCAGACAGCAGTAATGAAGAAATACAATTGAAAAAAGATTTTACTCGTATTCTGCACTTCAAAACTGGAGAAGCCTGGAAATCTAAATTGCATCAGGATTATGTGAATCGCTCTGAGTTCTTTTATAATGGAACATTCAGACTGGACAGAGTTATAGAAGAAGACAGTGGAGATTACCAATTGGAAATACATAATTCAGAGGGAATACTGTTGCGCAAAGTCAACATGCTACTTGAGATACAAGGTACAGAATTGTTTTCTTTTTTAGTTTGGACTAAATACTTCATGCATCCTTTTCTTGGTGAGGGGTATTTCTGAAAGGTCACCAGGATGTTAGTACCTCAATGGGTTTGTACTGTAGGACTTGGCAGCAGTAGTACAACACATAGAGAGTATATTGTTACCTCATACAGTACTTTAGATATAATGTTTTAATGAATCAGAGTTAGGGTATCTCTTGTGTTTGTGTCTGTCAGCCCCGGTGTCAGAGCCAGTGTTGTCTCACCTCTGTCTGCCTCATGGAGAAACCGTGGTCACATGCTCCTCAGAGGGAGATGGTCTTCAGTACAGCTGGACCCTGAATGGCCAGAATCTGACCAGGAGTGTAGCCTATGACCACTACCAGAACAGTGTCATCATACTGAAGAGTGACGTGACCGAAACCCTGACCTGTATGGTTCAGAATAAAGTTAGCAACAGCAACTCTACTATTCATCTACTGGCCTGCCCAGGTAATCTCAGGACAGTTGACATCATTCCCACCTTTTGAATTAAGAGTACAACTCTGTTTCATTTACATGGTCAACAAGTGTTGTGTTCTGATGTTTTCTTTCTAGTTGTCTCTTCCCAGTTTCCTTCAGTAGCTGTGACAGTGTCTGTGGCTCTGACGGTTGGAACTCTCACACTTCTTGCACTGTTTCTTGGTATTAACCATCTATGCAAGAAACAAAGATCCAGATTTGATCATTCAGGTACAATTTTCTAGGCAATTTAGTTTCAAGTCCAGAACGTTTTAAATGTTGAATAAACATGACATTTTGTTTAATGTCCAAATTGTACAATAGCTTTCTTTTCATATTTCAGAACGCTGTGACGAGGTTGCTGTTTACGCTGATGTGAAAATAAATCAAGCAAGGAAGCAGAGGCCCCCAGACACAGAGACGGTGGTGTATGGACAGATCAAAATGGCTGTAAACCCAGACGTGGCAGGAAGCCCATAGACTCAAGGGTAGACATTTTAACCACATGTAGCTTTGTAAAGCAGATATAAGACAAGGGTTGAGTGAACATTATGTGGATGCACTGATTGAGTAGATGAGACAGACCATCAAACTTAAAGACTCGTGTCAAATAAACACATCAAGATGACATCCTGCATCATGTAAGGAATGCTAGGAAGATGCACTGCATGTAGTTTAGAGTTTGTTAACATGAATTACTGTCTCATTTTGTATTGTATATTGTACAATGGTATAACAATTTTAAAGTATTTTGTAACTTTTCTTTAAAACCATAATATCAATGTTTCTCTATTTCAATGTTAGTGAACAAGTGAACGCATGTGACCATTTCCTGTAAACTGAGCTGCAATATCATACTGTAAATGTAATGCTTTCTTTCTTTTTAGGCATCCATGTTGTTGCACCAATGTCTATTTGAGATCAACTACTCATTTATAATGGTTATATAATATATTGTTAATGAGGGGTTTTAAATTCATAAAGGCTTTGTACATCTTTTACATTGTTTAAAGTATTCATGTGTGATTTCTTACATATATTGTTGCCGTGAAAACATGATATGGATAACAGAATAAAAGATAATGTAGTTGCATATAAAAAAAAGTTTTGTAAACTCATCTTTTTCACAGTGTACTTACCCTTGTATGCTTTGTTATGGAGGTGTGAAGACCCCTGGTGAGACATTAGAAAGCACTATCAATGTAAAATATTGGATTGTTAGAATGTGTAACTTCAAAGTGCACAATATTTAATTGAATCGTTCCTTTTGAATATAAACCAGACAATGTCTCCCTGTGAAAAGAGACTATTCTTGAAGTTATTGTGTACTGTATGACACAAACAGACCAACAGACAGTCAAAGAGAGACCATAAAAGTGAAATGATTGACCATAGAGTGTACTTACTTTGCATAAAAGTAATGTGACGTTTCATGCCCTTTTTGATGACATCATACAAACAATTTAAAGTCGTCCTAAGGAAACATAACTAGGAAGACACTGATGTTGTAGGAATAGTAACATTATGGGCATTCAGGTTAAAACGTGCTTATACTGTGAGTCTAATTATTGACCTTTCTGTTGTTGTCTGGAAGCTTTAAATGAAAGGTGTGTCAGCCAATATTGTATTGTGGTCACTGTGCGGAGGTCAAACTAACATCACAAACTGTAGTTCAAACTGCTTTCATATTGTAAAGAAGAGGATTTATGATAGGTATGAGAAGAGCATAGCGGAGAGGAATGTGCACAGGCAGCGCCCCACAGACCACAGCAAAAACAAAATAAATACAATCCCCTCCTGGGTAAAATTGATGCGAGCAATGAAGCAATCAAAGAAGTGACCTGTGACCTGCTGTGACTCATTCATTTCATTCTCGAAAAAGTCAACTATTTTTCCTCTACATTTAGACTTCGGTAAGTTAATTTTGTCAGTATTTGTGTGAATTAATCTTTTCTCCGTCAAATAAATCTGTGTAATAATAAAATGACTGAATGTGATGACCCACAACAGATGTTGATACTTGTGGAAGATGACTGTTTTTACTCAAGTCAGTACTGCTGACACTGACAGATGGTCCAAAAATCCCTTGTTCTCATCAAACTACATGGTAGTGAATAATACCTCACAATGTGTAATAAGTTACAACTTTTGTTCTTGAAACAGGTACTTGTGGTTGGGAGTTCACACCAAGTAACGTGTGACAAAGAAGTGTGACACGCCAAGAAGTTGTGCTGTCAACAAGCTTGTCTTTCATTTATAGTGCTTCTAAAAAGGCAATGTAAACATTTTATATGAATCCTGTTGCTTAACCCTTGCGTTGTCTTAAGGGTCAAAAATTACCCTCCACTATGTTTAACAGCAGAGAAAAAACCCCAAATGAGCTTTTTTCAACTTGAAATGTGATGATTTTTCCTGGAGTGACCCCAACATTAGAACAAGTTCAACATGGGCTTTGTTCATATTTCCATGAAAGCTGTACACCACCAGGGTTCAAAGATTGTATTAGCGCCATTTTTCACCTGGCAGTTATTAAATCATTTACACACCACAAAGACACACACACACACACACACACACACACACACACACACCACATTCTGTGTGCTGCTGATTGAACTCAGACAGAACTAAAACTGTATTGTGCATGTGCAGCATCTCCCCTCCACGACCCCATACATGACTCAAGTTCACAGACAAAATAAACATTTCTTGAAAGCATTGTTTACTAATGGGGAATGCAGTCAGAGGCTATAAAGGTGCTGCAGATGACAGTCCCCCCAGTTCTCTCTTTGCTGAAGCCATGAGTCCACATTTCAGTGCCCAACAGGTCGTAGATCAAATTTTTTCAGATGTCCAGGAGGAACAAGAGAACAATGATTTAAAAGAGGAGGAGGTATCTGAAGAAGAAGATGGGGAGGAATACAACCCAGAGCACGATGCATCATCGCTAATGCCCGAGATGGCATAGCAGTTCAGACGTCTTTTGTCCTCGTCTTGTCGTGTCGTGTATATATATATATATATTTACAACTTTTTTCACATACATTTTATTTTTATTTTCATTCAACTCATCTTCAATACACTCTCCTGCAACCTGCCTCACCAATTGATATGTATAAATACGTATTATTTACCTCAAATCTGCAATCATCCAAGAAGCTAGCCAGAAGCTAGCCAGAAACTCCAAGAAGCTAGCCAGAAGCTAGCCAGGAGCTAGCCAGAAGCTAATCAGAAGCTAGTTAGCTTCTTTACTGGCAACTCGTTAGTATTCAGCTAACCACGGTTTGTGGTCATCAGCTATCCTTTAACTCGAAAATCTATCGCCAGTTTTGTACGGCGCAGCGCGGCTCGGAACATACCGGACCGATTTTTCTCTCCATGTCCCTGGATTTCAACTGCTCTCTGGACATTCACTCCCGGATCTCACAGCTAGCTGGCTGCTATCCGTGTGTCTATCTGCTTTCGTCGATTCCGGAGCAAACATCAATTACTCCGGAGCTAGCCAGCTCCGTCAATCACTCCTGAGCTCCGTCAATCACTCCTGGGCTGCAGTCACCTATCCGGACCCGTTTTACTGCCTACGCGGAGCCCCACCGGGCCTTCACAACTGGACTGCCGACGTTATCTACCCGAAGGAGATCCGGCTGGCTCCTCCGTCGCGACGTTACCTGAACGCCCATCTGCGGCCTGCTAACCGTTAGCTGTCTTACCGGCTGCTCTCAGAATAGACAATCGGACAATTTATTTATTTTTATTATTATTATGTTTCTTCTTGGGCCTCTATAACTATATCTATTGTTTTTATTTTTTTGTTGTTGTGTGATTTGGACTAATCCCCTCTACAACACGGAACTCCACTAATCTACTGACGGAACGCAAGAGGTGGCTAACAACAGACCTCCATCCTATGCTAGCTTGCTACCGATGTCCTGGCTAGCTGTCTAAATCGCCGTGACCCCAAACCAACCTCTCCACTCCCTGGACCCTTTTGATCACTCGACTAAGGATGCCTCTCCTTAATGTCAATATGTCTTGTCCATTGCTGTTCTGGTTAGTGTTTATTGGCTTATTTCACTGTAGAGCCTCTATTCCTGCTCACTATACCTTATCCAACTTATTAGTTCCACCACCCACACATGCAATGACATCTCCTGGTTTCAATGATGTTTCTAGAGACAATATCTCTCTCTTCATCACTCAATACCTAGGTTTACCTCCACTGTATTCACATCCTACCATACCTTTGTCTGTACATTATACCTTGATGCTATTTTATCGCCCCCAGAAACCTCCTTTTACTCTCTGTTCCAGACGTTCTAGACGACCAATTCTTATTGCTTTTAGCCGTACCCTTATTCTTCTCCTCCTATGTTCCTCTGGCGATGTAGAGGTGAATCCAGGCCCTGCAGTGCCTAGCTCTACTCCTATTCCCCAGGCGCTCTCTTTTGATGACTTCTGTAACCGTAATAGCCTTGGTTTCATGCATGTTAACATTAGAAGCCTCCTCCCTAAGTTTGTTCTTTTCACTGCTTTAGCACACTCTGCCAACCCGGATGTTCTAGCTGTGTCTGAATCCTGGCTTAGGAAGACCACCAAAAATTCAGAAATTTTAATTCCAAACTACAACATTTTCAGACAAGATAGAACTGCCAAAGGGGGCGGTGTTGCAATCTACTGCAAAGATAGCCTGCAGAGTTCTGTCCTACTATCCAGGTCTGTACCCAAACAATTTGAACTTCTACTTTTAAAAATCCACCTCTCTAAAAACAAGTCTCTCACCGTTGCCGCCTGCTATAGACCACCCTCTGCCCCCAGCTGTGCTCTGGACACCATATGTGAACTGATTGCCCCCATCTATCTTCAGAGCTCGTGCTGCTAGGCGACCTAAACTGGAACATGCTTAACACCCCAGCCATCCTACAATCTAAACTTGATGCCCTCAATCTCACACAAATTATCAATGAACCTACCAGGTACCCCCCCTTAAACACGGGCACCCTCATAGATATCATCCTAACCAACTTCCCCTCTAAATACACCTCTGCTGTCTTCAACCAAGATCTCAGCGATCACTGCCTCATTGCCTGCATCCGTAATGGGTCAGCGGTCAAACGACCTCCACTCATCACTGTAAAACGCTCCCTGAAACACTTCAGCGAGCAGGCCTTTCTAATCGACCTGGCCGGGGTGTCCTGGAAGGATATTGATCTCATCCCGTCAGTAGAGGATGCCTGGATATTTTTTTAAATGCCTTCCTAACAATCATAAATAAACATGCCCCATTCAAGAAATTTAGAACCAGGAACAGATATAGCCCTTGGTTCTCCCCAGACCTGACTGCCCTTAACCAACACAAAAACATCCTATGGCGTTCTGCATTAGCACCGAACAGCCCCCGTGATATGCAGCTGTTCAGGGAAGCTAGAAACCGTTATACACAGGCAGTTAGAAAAGCCAAGGCTAGCTTTTTCAAGCAGAAATTTGCTTCCTGCAACACTAACTCTAAAAAGTTCTGGGACACTGTAAAGTCCATGGAGAATAAGAACACCTCCTCCCAGCTGCCCACTGCACTGAAGATAGGAAACACTGTCACCACTGATAAATCCACCATAATTGAGAATTTCAATAAGCATTTTTCTACGGCTGGCCATGCTTTCCACCTGGAAACTCCTACCCCGGTCAACAGCACTGCACCCCCAACAGCAACTCGCCCAAGCCTTCCCCATTTCTCCTTCTCCCAAATCCATTCAGCTGAAGTTCTGAAAGAGCTGAAAAATCTGGACCCCTACAAATCAGCCGGGCTAGACAATCTGGACCCTTTCTTTCTAAAATTATCTGCCGAAATTGTTGCCACCCCTATTACTAGCCTGTTCAACCTCTCTTTTGTGTCATCTGAGATTCCCAAAGATTGGAAAGCAGCTGCGGTCATCCCCCTCTTCAAAGGGGGGGACACTCTTGACCCAAACTGCTACAGACCTATATCTATCCTACCATGCCTTTCTAAGGTCTTCGAAAGCCAAGTCAACAAACAGATTACCGACCATTTCGAATCTCACCATACCTTCTCTGCTATGCAATCTGGTTTCAGAGCTGGTCATGGGTGCACCTCAGCCACGCTCAAGGTCCTAAACAATATCTTAACCGCCATCGATAAGAAACATTACTGTGCAGCCGTATTCATTGATCTGGCCAAGGCTTTCGACTCTGTCAACCACCACATCCTCATCGGCAGACTCGACAGCCTTGGTTTCTCAAATGATTGCCTCGCCTGGTTCACCAACTACTTCTCTGATAGAGTTCAGTGTGTCAAATCGGAGGGTCTGCTGTCCGGACCTCTGGCAGTCTCTATGGGGGTGCCACAGGGTTCAATTCTTGGACCGACTCTCTTCTCTGTATACATCAATGAGGTCGCTCTTGCTGCTGGTGAGTCTCTGATCCACCTCTACGCAGACGACACCATTCTGTATACTTCCGGCCCTTCTTTGGACACTGTGTTAACAACCCTCCAGGCAAGCTTCAATGCCATACAACTCTCCTTCCGTGGCCTCCAATTGCTCTTAAATACAAGTAAAACTAAATGCATGCTCTTCAACCGATCGCTACCTGCACCTACCCGCCTGTCCAACATCACTACTCTGGACGGCTCTGACTTAGAATACGTGGACAACTACAAATACTTAGGTGTCTGGTTAGACTGTAAACTCTCCTTCCAGACCCATATCAAACATCTCCAATCCAAAGTTAAATCTAGAATTGGCTTCCTATTTCGCAACAAAGCATCCTTCACTCATGCTGCCAAACATACCCTTGTAAAATTGACCATCCTACCAATCCTCGACTTTGGCGATGTCATTTACAAAATAGCCTCCAATACCCTACTCAACAAATTGGATGCAGTCTATCACAGTGCAATCCGTTTTGTCACCAAAGCCCCATATACTACCCACCATTGCAACCTGTACGCTCTCGTTGGCTGGCCCTCGCTTCATACTCGTCGCCAAACCCACTGGCTCCATGTCATCTACAAGACCCTGCTAGGTAAAGTCCCCCTTATCTCAGCTCGCTGGTCACCATAGCATCTCCCACCTGTAGCACACGCTCCAGCAGGTATATCTCTCTAGTCACCCCCAAAACCAATTCTTTCTTTGGCCGCCTCTCCTTCCAGTTCTCTGCTGCCAATGACTGGAACGAACTACAAAAATCTCTTAAATTGGAAACACTTATCTCCCTCACTATCTTTAAGCACCAACTGTCAGAGCATCTTACAGATTACTGCACCTGTACATAGCCCACCTATAATTTAGCCCAAACAACTACCTCTTTCCCAACTGTATTTAATTTATTTATTTATTTTGCTCCTTTGCACCCCATTATTTTTATTTCTACTTTGCACATTCTTCAATTGCAAAACTACCATTCCAGTGTTTTACTTGCTATATTGTATTTACTTTGCCACCATGGCCTTTTTGCCTTTACCTCCCTTCTCACCTAATTTGCTCACATTGTATATAGACTTGTTTTTTTTTACTGTATTATTGACTGTATGTTTGTTTTACTCCATGTGTAACTCTGTGTCGTTGTATGTGTCGAACTGCTTTGCTTTATCTTGGCCAGGTCGCAATTGTAAATGAGAACTTGTTCTCAACTTGCTTACCTGGTTAAATAAAGGTGAAATAAAATATTTAAAAAATCTTCAGATGAAGAAGAAATCCCCCAGCTCTGAAAGAGAGAAATTATTGTCAAAGAACAGCAACATAACATGGTCCTTGTCACCAGATGACAACCAGGGCAGGATGGCAGCACAACATGTCATAAGGATGACCCCAGGGCCCACAAGACATGCAGTTGCCCATTCCCAGGACATCGTGTTACGGTTTTCTTCTGGTGAAAGAGAGGAGGACCAAAATGCAGCGTGGTTATCTTTATACATCTTTAATGAAAGATGAAAAATGAACAATATACAAAAACAAGAAACGTGAAAAACCGACAACAGTCCTAACTGGTGCAAAACACAGAGACAGGAACAATCACCCACGAAATATCCAAAGAATATTGCTGCCTAAATATGGTTCCCAATCAGAGACAACGATAAACACCTGCCTCTGATTGAGAACCACTCTAGGCAACCATAGACTTACCTAGAATATTTCACTAAACACAATCCCATAACCTACAAAAAAACCCTAGACAAAACACACCACATAAATCACCCATGTCACACCCTGGCCTGACCAAAATAATCAAGAAAACACAAAATACTAGGGCCAGGGCATGACACATCGCCTCAACATTCTACATGTTCATCACACCAGCCATTGAAAAAATCATCCTGGAGATGACAAATTTGGAGGGTTTCCGTAAATATGGAGACAACTGGAAAAGGATGGATGAGATTGACCTGCATGCCTACATTTGGCTGCTATTCTTAGCAGGTGTGTATGGGTCCCACGGCGAGGCTACATGTAGTCTCTGGGATGCAGAGAGTGGAAGGGCGATTTTCCATGCCACGATGCCACTGAAAGTCTTTCACACTTTCTCAAGAATGCTACGATTTTATAACCGTGAGTCAAGACCTGCAAGACGTGTGAGAGACAAACTGGCGGCCATAAAAGAGGTCTGGGAGAAGTGAGTGGAGCGTCTGCCATACCTCTACAACCCTGGGCCTGAAGTAACAGTGGATGAGCACCTGATTTCATTCAGAGGTACATTTTTATTTTCATATCTGTTATTTTAAGTGATTTTCACTGTTCATTTTTATTATGTTCTGCTGTAATGTGATTGTTTTCTGTGACACTGATACTAATTACTGATAGTAATCTTTTCTGTCAAAAGATCGCTGTCTTTTCCGGCAGTATACCCCCAGCAAGCCAGCAAGTATGGCATCAAGATAATGTCGGTTTATCAGTGTTTATCAGTGTCAAAGTAGCCTATTAAAAAAGATTCTGCCAACGTCTCCAGTCATGTAAAATGAAGTTGAATTGCCATACGCTACTAGAAATCTTCCCATGTGTGCAAGTAAAGGCCTTTCCTCTACCGCTCCATGCCATTACGCAAATGAAATGATATGCATGCAATGCTTTATAATAAAGGTGCAATTTATTTTTCATGCGTTATGGTACCTCGGAGCTCCCCAGGTCACTGCCCTCTCTTGCTAAATTTGTTCCGGCAGCATCTGCTTTACAAATTAAGCAATAAACAAAGGTAATCTAGATTCTAGCTACCCACCATATTATTCACGCAAGCCACTAGCCAGCCAGCAAACCAGTCATATATCACGAGTTAGAAGATTTTGGCTATTAGGCTATATTCTGACATTATTATTTAAGGGCATTGAAGACACATCACAATCAGTAAAACAAATATATAGAGCTAGTTAACCAGCAGTTTTACATACATTTTCAACATCAATGATCAGCTAATGGTCTACCCTCTTTCCCTGATGTCAATCATGTCTTTAGGAGGCACTGTAACTAGCTTGCTTACAATTTATGATGACTGTGTGTGTTGTTGCAGAAATACATCTAAAATGTAAACATTTCGCTACAGAGGCAGGGGGGGTTTGAGCTCCTGTTCCCTGACAGGTATGGACACAGCCCTGCAGAGAGACAACAGTTCAGAAGAGCTCTGCATCACCTAAACTCATTTCTTTCCAAAAGGACAATCATGCCTCTGGACTTCCCTACTGGTGTTAAGTGTGTCTTTGACTACATAAGTGGACTTGTAACCGGTTAGGGTTCAGTTGATGTATATTTAATCTGTACATGTCATAGGACCTTATTACTAAGGTACATGCTTATACATACTTATTTCACTGTATATACTGTATGCTAGGAATTCATGACTGGGTACTAGCCATTTTACTTACTCCTGTTTATCTGGTCTTCATGACATCGTTTGTGTGTGTTTTAGCTATTCAGGCCATGAAGTAAAATCTCTCCCCATTAGTTACTCTGGGTCAAGATGGCTGCCAGTCAGTCATTGTTCACCGTCACCCAAAATGGCCAGCCTATGACATCATCACGTCCCGGTCACTTGCTAGCCACATCCGCTTGTTTACATCTTAGCATTATAGTATGCTACCACTAACCCTTAGTCCATTAGCGGCTAACTGTAATGCACATGGGGTTTACACAGCTCTCCGTACTGGCCTAAAGCCTGAGGCCTACTAACCCTGGCCTGCTATCCTAGCGTTCTAGCCCCTATTGTTTATCATATTTTATACTACCCACAGCCTGTTGCCTGCTAACCTAGCATGGTAGCCTTAATTGCTTAAACGGCCTGCTACTACTAGCACATGGCCTAGCTTAGCATGCTAGCCCACTTTCATGTATATACTGTTCTGTGTGTGATATTTTTGTCCATTGATACTAGCATCCATGTATGTTTAGGGATGGGGTGTTCAAAAATAGGGGAGGGTTGTCCAACTTTTTTTTTTTGCTTGGAGGAGGGTTGTGTGGTTTTGGGGGGGGCATAGGGGAGGGTAGTGCGTTTTTTCCCTGGTTTTACATTCACTATTTTGCAAGTTTTACTATATAATTTATTCAATCCATGCAAGAATTAATCATCTGCTCACATGTTCCTGTCAACAGAGACTCTACTTGAGCATACAGTATACTTACTTTGCATAAAACTAATGTGACGTTTCATGCCCTTTTTGATGACATCATACAAACAAACATTTAAAGTCGTCCTAAGGAAACATAACTAGGAAGACACTGATGTTGTAGGAATAGTAAAAAATGTTTGGGTCAAAAACCTCCCACGTAGGGTTATCCAAAAAGGATTTCAAAACAAATGTAGCAATTTTGAACTACCACTAATACACAAGAGCCAGCAAATAGCAAACACTAATGCAACATCAGCTATTCCCAGCAGTGACGCTCAACACTGAACTAGACCACTACAATATTTTGCACGAGCGGCATGGGTGTCAGTGAAGACAAATCCCGGATGAGCCACCACTTATGTTACAAATCCTTTTGGCCCTGCAGTCTAGGGGGGGATGAAAACGAGACCCGTAACATATCTCATACAAATCATAATAGTGAAAAGGAACAGTGAGAACTAATACCCACAAACAACTTAAATTTACCGTCAAACACTTGTGGTTTATTTTAAACACACGGTAATGGGGTGTGGGAAAAGGGGGCTGAGCTGGACCCAAGGAAAGAAATAATAAATATCCAAAAACCCAGAAGCTAGTCTTACCTGCCTCAAGCACAGCTAGCTAACTAACCAATAAAATATAGTGGGTGGTCCACCCAGTTCTAACTAGGGTACTTAGACAAACTATTCCTACGGGTAATGTATGCCCATGGGCGACTTGGCTTTGTACCCCCTTTTCCCACCAACAAACAAACAGTCATGAACCACAACAATACATACTCACATAATTACGGAAAGTGAGAAGTAGGCACCAAAACAAAAGAGAGATAGCTCCTTACAAAGAGGGGGGGGGGAGTGAGAGAGAAGAGAAGAGAGCAAGAGAGTGAGAGAGAAAAGAGAAAGGACACTTTGGGAAAACTACTGACTGGGTTTTTAAATCAAGGGAAAAGGGATGTGATTGGGTAAGGGAAAAGGAGCAGGTTTCTTTAGGGGCGAGTGATTGGCAACTGATTGGCGACACCTGTGACTAGGGCAGAAGGAGAGAAAACAAATACACACACAGGATACTTGTATCTGTAACACTAGCACAGACTGGAATATGTTCCGGGATTCCTCCGATGGCATTGAGGAGTACACCACATGAGTCATTGGCGTTATCAATAAATGCGTCGATGACATCCGTACTGAGCTAAAGGCTAAAGCTGCCGCTTTCAAGGAGCGGAACTCTAACCCGGAAGCTTATAAGAAATTCCACTACGCCCTCCGACGAACCAGTAAACAGGAAAAGCTTCAATACAGGACTAAGATCGAATCTTACTGCACAGACTCTGACGTTTGTCGGATGTGGCTGGGCTTGCAAACCATTACAGTCTACAAAGAGAAGCACAGCCGTGAGCTGCCCAGTGACACAAGCCTACCAGACGAGCTAAACTACTTCCATGCTCGCTTCGAGGCAAATAACACTGAAACATGCATGAGAGCACCAGCTATTCCCGGAAGACTGTGTGTGTAACGGATGTGAAACGGCTAGCTTAGTTAGCGGTGCGCGCTAAATAGCATTTCAATCGGTGACGTCACTTGCTCTTGAAGTAGTAGTTCCCCTTGCTCAGGCTTTTGTGGAGCGATGGGTAACGATGCTTCGTGGGTGACTGTTGTTGATGTGTGCAGAGGGTCCCTGGTTGACGCCCGGGTATGGGCGAGGGGACGGTCTAAAGTTATACTGTTACATGTGATCACGCTCTCCGGAGCCGATGTGAGTGAGACCGTTAAACAGGTCAACAATCATAAAGTCGCAGGGCCAGACAGATTACCAGGACGTGTACTCAAAGCATGCGCTGACCAACTGGTAAGTGACTTCACTGACATTTTCAACCTCTCCCTGTCGGAGTCTGTAATACCAACACGATTAAAACACACCACCATGGTGCCTGTGCCCAAGAACACTTAGGTAACCTGCCTAAATGACTACCGACCTGGTCAAGAACTACAGGAAACGTATGATCTCTGTATTTGCAAACAAAGGTTTATATACCAAATATTAAGTTCTGCTTTTCTGATGTATCAAATACTTATTGCATGCAATAAAATGCTAATTAATTCCTTAAAAATCATACAATGTGATTTTCTAGATTTTTGTTTTAGATTCCGTCTCTCACAGTTGAAGTGTACCCATGATAAAAATTACAGACCTTTACGTGCTTTGTAAGTAGGAAAACCTGCAAAATCGGCAGTGTATCAAATACTTGTTCTCCCCACTGTATGTGAGAATGCTATTCATTGACAACAGCTCAGTGTTCAACACCATAGTGCCCTTCATCAACAAGCTAAGGACCTTGTGACTAAACACCTCCCTCTGCAACTGGATCCTGGACTTCCTGGCGGGCCGCCCCCAGGTGATCATGGTAGGTAACAACACATCCACCAAGCTGATCCTCAACACAGGGGCCCCTCGGGGGTGCGTGCTCAGTCCCCTCCTGTACTCCCTGTTCACTCATGACTTCACGGCCAGGCACGACCCCAACACCATCATTAAGTGTGCTGATGACACAACAGTGGTAGGCCTGTTCACCGACAATGACGAGACAGCCTATAGGGAGGAGGTCAGAGACCTGGCCGTGTGGTGCCAGGACAACAACCTCTCCCTCAATGTGATCAAGACAAATGAGATGATTGTGGACTACAGGAAAAAGAGGACAGAGCACGCCCCCATTCTCATCAACGGGGCTGTATTGGAGCAGGTTGATAGATTCAAGTTCCAACAAACTAACATGCTCCAAGCACACCAAGACAGTCGTGAAGAGGGCATGACAAAACCTATTCTCCCTCAAGAGACTGAAAAGGCATGGGTCCTCAGATCCTCAAAAGGTTTTACAGCTGCACCATCGAGAGCATCCTGACTGGTTGCATCACTGCCTGGTATGTCAACTGCTCGGCCTCCGACCGCAAGGCATTACAGAGGGTAGTGCGAACGGCCCAGTACATCACTTGGGCCAAGCTTCCTGCCATCCAGGACCTCTATACCAGGCGGTATAAATCTTATCTGTATTTTTTTTAAGTGTATTGTTGGTTAGGGGCTCGTAAGATTTGATTTGATGTTCTAACATACATCTTGAGCATGTGTTATCCATTTAGTTAGTGGAAAAGTCAACTGTGACATTTTCACATTGGTAAATGAATTTCGTCAGTATTTTGAATAAATTAAGAAGTGTTCTACCAAATGAATGTGTAATTAGATGATTGAATGTGATGACCCACATCACATGTAGAGATTTGTTGAATATGATTGATCTTTCTAAAATCATACACTTACTGTGCATTAGGAAAAGTATTCTGATCCCTTGACTTTTTCCACATTTTGTTATGTTATGTAGCTATTTAATATAGGCCTGCTATCTGGTGGGAGATGTAGCTATTTAATATAGGCCTGCTATCTGGTGGGAGATGTAGCTATTTAATATAGGCCTGCTATCTGGTGGGAGATGTAGCTATTTAATATAGGCCTGCTATCTGGTGGGAGATGTAGCTATTTAATATAGGCCTGCTATCTGGTGGGAGATGTAGCTATTTAATATAGGCCTGCTATCTAGTGGGAGATGTAGCTATTTAATATAGGCCTGCTATCTGGTGGGAGATGTAGCTATTTAATATAGGCCTGCTATCTGGTGGGAGATGTAGCTATTTAATATAGGCCTGCTATCTGGTGGGAGATGTAGCTATTTAATATAGGCCTGCTATCTGGTGGGAGATGTAGCTATTTAATATAGGCCTGCTATCTGGTGGGAGATGTAGCTATTTAATATAGGCCTGCTATCTGGTGGGGATGTAGCTATTTAATATAGGCCTGCTATCTGGTGGGAGATGTAGCTATTTAATATAGGCCTGCTATCTGGTGGGAGATGTAGCTATTTAATATAGGCCTGCTATCTGGTGGGGGATGTAGCTATTTAATATAGGCCTGCTATCTGGTGGGAGATGTAGCTATTTAATATAGGCCTGCTATCTGGTGGGAGATGTAGCTATTTAATATAGGCCTGCTATCTGGTGGGATATGTAGCTATTTAATATAGGCCTGCTATCTGGTGGGAGATGTAGCTATTTAATATAGGCCTGCTATCTGGTGGGAGATGTAGCTATTTACTATAGGCCTGCTATCTGATGGGAGATGTAGCTATTTAATATAGGCCTGCTATCTGGTGGGAGATGTAGCTATTTAATATAGGCCTGCTATCTGGTGGGAGATGTAGCTATTTACTATAGGCCTGCTATCTGATGGGAGATGTAGCTATTTACTATAGGCCTGCTATCTGGTGGGATATGTAGCTATTTAATATAGGCCTGCTATCTGGTGGGAGATGTAGCTATTTAATATAGGCCTGCTATCTGGTGGGAGATGTAGCTATTTAATATAGGCCTGCTATCTGGTAGGAGATGTAGCTATTTAATATAGGCCTGCTATCTGTTGGGAGATGTAGCTATTTAATATAGGCCTGCTATCTGGTGGGAGATGTAGCTATTTAATATAGGCCTGCTATCTGGTGGGAGATGTAGCTATTTAATATAGGCCTGCTATCTGGTGGGGGATGTAGCTATTTAATATAGGCCTGCTATCTAGTGGGAGATGTAGCTATTTAATATAGGCCTGCTATCTGATGGGGGATGTAGCTATTTAATATAGGCCTGCTATCTGGTGGGAGATGTAGCTATTTAATATAGGCCTGCTATCTGGTGGGAGATGTAGCTATTTAATATAGGCCTGCTATTTGGTGGGGGATGTAGCTATTTAATATAGGCCTGCTATCTGGTGGGAGATGTAGCTATTTAATATAGGCCTGCTATCTAGTGGGAGATGTAGCTATTTACTATAGGCCTGCTATCTGATGGGGGATGTAGCTATTTAATATAGGCCTGCTATCTGGTGGGGGATGTAGCTATTTAATATAGGCCTGCTATCTGGTGGGAGATGTAGCTATTTAATATAGGCCTGCTATCTGATGGGAGATATAGCTTTTTAATATAGGCCTGCCATCTGGTGGGAGATGTAGCTATTTAATATAGGCCTGCTATCTAGTGGGAGATGTAGCTATTTAATATAGGCCTGCTATCTGATGGGAGATATAGCTTTTTAATATAGGCCTGCCATCTGGTGGGAGATGTAGCTATTTAATATAGGCCTGCTATCTAGTGGGAGATGTAGCTATTTAATATAGGCCTGCCATCTGGTGGGGGATGTAGCTATTTAATATAGGCCTGCTATCTGGTGGGAGATGTAGCTATTTAATATAGGCCTGCTATCTGATGGGAGATGTAGCTATTTAATATAGGCCTGCTATCTGATGGGAGATGTAGCTATTTAATATAGGCCTGCTATCTGGTGGGGGATGTAGCAATTTAATATAGGCCTGCCATCTGGTGGGGGATGTAGCTATTTAATATAGGCCTGCTATCTGGTGGGGGATGTAGAAATGTAATATAGGCCTGCTATCTGTGACGAGCCCGCCCGCACTCACACACACATCTCAGCACATCTCAGCTCTTTAATTGAAATCTGTTTACGTCTCCTCTCATATCCGTCACAAGGAAATCACATTAGCGTCACACTATGTCACGCTGAGAAGACTGGACATTTTTAAGGCCTTTGTTGTGTCGATGAACACCCCCCCCCCCCCCCCCATTCATACCCTCTGCACTCACCCACTAGAAAATAATACAGATTATTGCAAATCCTATGTTGATGACTGGGTTCGTTCTTGTATGAAGTTGCTGTTGAATTGCTCTGCCATTATTAGTATTAGTATTATTGTATGAGGTATTCGTGTTTGGGTTACCCCTGTGCTGTGATGTGGGTTTTATATGGTGTGTATTCTTTTTTCTCTCCACTGGCTATCTGGTAAACAGGCTACACTCTAGGCAGTCTCTTCTGCTGATGTGTGTGGGTCTGGTAGTGGTACTCTCTCTATTCTACTCTTTTCCTTTCGGCATGGTTAATACCTGCCTGGCGCCCGAACAAAATCTTTCTTTACCCCTCTCTAATAAATACCGCTACAGAATTGGCGCCCAGAACAGGGACTTGGAACAGAAGAAGTTCTTGCCTATGCAAGTCGCACCCTTAATTCAGCCGAGAGGAATTATTCAACGACTGAAAGGGAGTGCCTCGCTGTGGTGTGGGCTTTGGAGAAATGAAGCGACTCTTGGAGTCTTCTTCAGACAGACTCTTGTGGATCGCCATGATGGCAGCATCCTTCTGCTGTGCTCTCCATACACTCTCATCATCCAGAGGAAAGGAATAATCCAGACATTTAGCGGTAGTATAAGTACTGCACAAGTGAGGACAAACATTGGCAGTCTCTGTAATCCGAGAAAGGGCATCTGGTACAACGTTCAGTTTTCCTTTGCGATACTCAATGATGAAGTCAAACTTCTGCAGTCTGATAGACCAGCGAATAAGACGGCTGTTGGTCTTGCCTGATGCCAGAACCCACTGCAGAGCAGCATGGTCTGTGACAACGGTGAAGATCTTTGCCTCCAAGTAGTAGCTCCATTTCTCCAAAGCCCACACCACAGCGAGGCACTCCTTTCAGTCGTTGAATAATTCCTCTCGGCTGAATTAAGGGTGCGACTTGCATAGGCAAGAACTTCTTCTGTTCCAAGTCCTGTTTGTTGAGCCAAGACTGCTCCAAGTCCTGTTTGACTTGCATCCGTGTACACAATGAAATGAGCATTCAGGTTAGGATGTCCAAGCACTGGAGGAGTAATTAGACTGTTTTTGAGTGCTTCAAATGCACTTTGGCATGCAGGGTCCATTGGAATTTCACCTTTCTTCTTAAGGTGGTTGAGGGGTTCAGCTACCTTTGAAAAATCAGGCACAAACCTGTGGTACCATCCAGCCATACCCAGAAACCGCTGAACAGCCTTGAGGGATGTGGGAATTGGGAATTCCTGCACAACCACCCCCTTGGGCTGGATTAGTATAATAATAAAACTGCATGGTGAGACTATTAACCTTCCTGTGGCAATACTTGCAGATTCAAGCCTTGCATTTGCTGTAGTCCTTGGCCTAGACTTCCTGTTCTTCAGTGGACTGACCATCTCTATGTCCGAACCCTCCTATCGGCTACACTCTGACTATTCCCAGCCTCATCCATTTCAACCTGGTAATGCACTGATTTCAGGTTGGAGCCTGCTACATTATGCAAGGTCCGGACAAGGTCAAGTCAGAGACAGAGAAAATATAAAGAGACAAAGACAAAAACATGTTCCACTAGTGAAGTCTGAGAACCCAACTATCACCCTGATTACCGCCGTACCCCCTTCTATCCGAGAGCAAAAGCAAACCGGATGCTGATTTCTACATCAAGCAAGCGGTGGAACAGGCATGTCTATCGGATGATGAAAGGTGGCAGCTCTCCCAGATGTTGGACGTGAACAGTGAGGTCTGTACTCTTACACTCGGCCGTACAACCGTCTTCAAACACAAAATCTATACCCGGCATGAGGTCCCCATTAAGCAGCGTCCCTACAGGCTGTCCCCCGCCAAACTGGAAATTCTCAATGAACAGCTCAAAAGCATGTTGGAGAATGGAATTGTGGAACCTTCTTTTCCGGATGGGCTTCTCCGGTTGTCCTGATTCCTAAGAAAGATGGTGGATATCGATTCTGTGTGGACTACAGGAAGCCGAATGCCATAACAGAAAGTGATGCCTACCCTCTACCAAACATAAATGACATACTGGAATCTCTGGCAGGAGCATCCATCTTTAGTAATCTGGATCTGAACAGTGGCTATTGGCAGGTGTCAATGGATCCCGCTAGTCAGGACAAGACTGCCTTTGTCACCCCTGCTGGTTTGTACTCCTTCAAAGTCATGCCTTTTGGTTTGAAGAATGCTCCAGCAACCTTCCAACGGTTGATGGAGACTGTCCTGGGAGAACTGAGGGGTAGAAATTGTCTCGTGTATCTGGATGACATCATAATCTACTCCTCCTCTGTTGCGGATCATCTGCAAGACATTCAGTCCGTCTTCGACAGACTAAAGGCTGCAGGTTTGACCTTGAACTTGAAGAAGTGTCGTTTCTGTCTGCCAGAACTCAAGTTCCTTGGTCATGTGGTTAATGCTGAAGGTATCCATGCAGATCCAGCCAAAGTTGCAGCTGTGCAGGAATTCCCAATTCCCACATCCCTCAAGGCTGTTCAGCGGTTTCTGGGTATGGCTGGATGGTACCACAGGTTTGTGCCTGATTTTTCAAAGGTAGCTGAACCCCTCAACCACCTTAAGAAGAAAGGTGTGAAATTCCAATGGACCCCTGCATGCCAAAGTGCATTTGAAGCACTCAAAAACAGTCTAATTACTCCTCCAGTGCTTGGACATCCTAACCTGAATGCTCATTTCATTGTGTACACGGATGCAAGTCAAACAGGACTTGGAGCAGTCTTGGCTCAACAAACAGGACTTGGAACAGAAGAAGTTCTTGCCTATGCAAGTCGCACCCTTAATTCAGCCGAGAGGAATTATTCAACGACTGAAAGGGAGTGCCTCGCTGTGGTGTGGGCTTTGGAGAAATGGAGCTACTACTTGGAGGCAAAGATCTTCACCGTTGTCACAGACCATGCTGCTCTGCAGTGGGTTCTGGCATCAGGCAAGACCAACAGCCGTCTTATTCGCTGGTCTATCAGACTGCAGAAGTTTGACTTCATCATTGAGTATCGCAAAGGAAAACTGAACGTTGTACCAGATGCCCTTTCTCGGATTACAGAGACTGCCAATGTTTGTCCTCACTTGTGCAGTACTTATACTACCGCTAAATGTCTGGATGATTCCTTTCCTCTGGATGATGAGAGTGTATGGAGAGCACAGCAGAAGGATGCTGCCATCATGGCGATCCACAAGAGTCTGTCTGAAGAAGACTCCAAGAGTCGCTTCAATGATAAGTATAGCATAATTCAGGATAAAGTGTATCGAAAAACTCCAAGAGGAGATGGAATACACAGCACCCATTATCGCGTCTTCATTCCCTCTACATTGTGTGACCAGATAATCCAAGCTTATCATGCCAATCCCATGAGTGGCCATCTTGGCGTTTTTAAAACTTATCGAAGACTACAAGAGGTGGTTTACTGGCCCGGCATGTGGGTTGATACCCGGAAGTTTGTACGGCAGTGTGAAGTCTGCCAGAAATACAAACCAGACATTGGCCGACCTGCCGGGAAAATGCAGCAGACCGTGGTGAACCATCCAAATGAAATGTTGGGAATTGACCTCATGGGACCTTTTCCTCCCAGCCGGGGGACACGGAATGAATTTTTATTGGTGGTAGTGGACTACTACACACACTGGGTGGAGTTGTTTCCCCTCCGCAAAGCTACTGCATCAGCCATTGCTCTAATTCTGCGAAGGAGGTTTTTACCAGATTTGGAATTCCAGACCAAATCCTCTCTGACCGAGGTCCACAGTTCATATCAGGAATCTACAAAGAGCTCTGTACCTACTGGGGTGTAATTGCCAAGTTGACCACAGCCTATCATCCTCAGACCAACCTGACCGAGAGGGTAAACCGAACCCTGAAGGGGATGATTGCTTCATTCGTGGGGGATCAGCACACAAGGTGGGATCAGCATCTCCCTGAATTTCGCTTTGCACTGAACTCTGCCGTGCAGGAGACTTCTGGGGTCACTCCCGCCGAACTCCACCTGGGAAGACCACTAAAAGGTCCGATGGACAGGGTCTTGCAAAGTTCAAATGTTTCACCTGACTGCCCAGCGTTTGATGCCGTACAACACCACCACACCTTGCTAGCCAGAGTGGAGGCCAGCAAAACCAAAGCCAAACAACGACAGCTGAGAAACTATGACAAACATAGACGAGACGTGTGTTTTCCACCCCAGTCTCGTGTCTGGATACGTTCCCATCATCTGTCAAAGGCATCTAGAAGTTCACTGCCAAGCTAGCTTCGAGATGGAAAGGTCCATACCGTGTAGTGCAGCAGTTGGGACCAGTGAACTACTTGGTCTGTTTGGAGGACACTGGGGAAGATGTCAGGACAGTGCATGTTGTTGACCTAAAGCCCTGCTACCCTACGGCAGAAGAGCTGGATCGCAGGCAAAAGCAACACCTGCAGGACCTCTTCGTGGAGGACTCTGATGAGGAAGACTTCCCTGGTTTTGTGTAGCAGGAACATGAACCTGTCAAAGCCTGCATCCTCTCTGTTTCTACAGGCATTGTTTTTTCATGGGGGGAGGAGTGTGGCGAAATCTGCTCGGAGCCTTCACCGTGCACTGCCACTTTAAGAGCGCATGAGCAGTAAGGAAGGAGGCGATAAAGAGAGTTCGTTCAGCTCTTTGGGGAGGAGCTATTGGGTGGCGCGACAGTTTGATTGTGTGTGCTGTGCTGCAGAGATGTTTTGTTTTCAGCGTTTGTAGTTTATAATGTAGTTAACTCAATCATCGGTGTGATCGCTTTAGATCGTGGTTGTTTTTGTTTGGGACCGCGCCCGTTATGGATCGCATGGATTCGTAGCAACATTGTTGCGAAGCTTTAACATACAAACCAACAAACCATCGGACAGTCAGACGGTACACGGCAGGCCTGAAGACCACAGCTAAGATTTCTCTTTTTCTCTCTATTTCTCTTCCCTCTCGTTCCAGTGCTTTACCCTGCAACAGACTCTCTATTTTTCAAATGCACTTCCCCTTGAAGTTCATTAGAGCTGGACTATTATTGCCCTGCCAGAAGTATTTTGATGGACATTTTAGTTAAAAGGGAGGTTGCTTGCAAGTTATGTATTGTTATGTGAACTGTATTGAGGTGAGGTGTACTAATGACATGTGGCCGAGAAGACTGGACATTTTTAAGGCCTTTGTTGTGTCGATGAACACCCCCCCCCATTCATACCCTCTGCACTCACCCACTAGAAAATAATACAGATTATTGCAAATCCTATGTTGATGACTGGGTTCGTTCTTGTATGAAGTTGCTGTTGAATTGCTCTGCCATTATTAGTATTAGTATTATTGTATGAGGTATTCGTGTTTGGGTTACCCCTGTGCTGTGATGTGGGTTTTATATGGTGTGTATTCTTTTTTCTCTCCACTGGCTATCTGGTAAACAGGCTACACTCTAGGCAGTCTCTTCTGCTGATGTGTGTGGGTCTGGTAGTGGTACTCTCTCTATTCTACTCTTTTCCTTTCGGCATGGACCTGCCTGGCTGGCTACAACGCTCTCATATATGTACTGTATATGCTGTGCGTATCAGGTACATTTAAGCTTTGTCATTCTATCTCTCCGCTCGTTCTTCTCTGACCTTCTTGGTTCTTGTCATACTACAGTACTTGGCAGAGTCACGGTTGTCGCCGCCGGTCTATTAGCTGCCACCGATCCCTTTTTCCTTTTCGTTTGTTTTTGTCTAATTGTTTTCACCTGTTCCTTGTTTGGGTTTTGGGATGGGTGTTATTTAAGTTAGTTTTGCCAGCTGGTGTTTGTGCGGGCTTGTTGGTTTGGTGATGCATCGTGTTTGTTTTGGGTTTTCGCTGTCCAGTGTTTGTAACTAGGTTTTGGGTTTGTTTAGCGCCAGTGTTTGTAACTAGGTTTTGGGTTTGTTTAGCGCCAGTGTTTGTAACTAGGTTTTGGGTTTGTTTAGCGCCAGTGTTTTAGGGCATTCACCCATGTTTGGACCTGTTACGTTTTGAAGGACATTAAAGCGTTTTTCCCGTTCACTTCGCTCTCTGCATTTGACTCCTCACTCATCACTCACCCGACGTTACAGAAGCCTGCACCTTCAGATGGAGTCAGCAGGAGCAGCGACCACCCCTCTCCCCACGATGGAGGACAGAGTCCTTCATCATACGTCCATCCTCCGTCACATCGGATCAGCAATGGATCAAATGATGGAGAGGATGGACCTTTGGGAGAGTAGTGGTCTCCCTACTACCCCACCTACCCTCCCACCAGCAACTCCACCATCCCCTCCAGCGGGAACCGGTGCCAACACTCTGCGCATCACGCCAGGATTTCTGCTACAACTAGAGCTCTACCTGGCCACCGTTCGGCCTGCTCACTCGGACCTGGAGTTCACCCGCCGTTTCCGGGCTGTGTTCGATCATCCTCCGGAGGGCCGAGCAGCGGGTGAGAGGTTGTTCCATCTCCGACAGGGGACGAGGAGCGCGCATGACTTTGCATTGGATTTCCGGACTTTGGCTGCTGGAGCTGGGTGGAACGACAGGGCCCCGATAGACCATTACAGCTGTACCCATTGTGGCCGGAGAGGGCACACTTCTGGTCGCTGCTAGATGAGTTCATCTGGGAGTCGAGAGGGCAGGCGGACCACTCCTCGGTCACCTCAGGTGAGTCAGCACTACACTCTCCCAGAGATTCCTGTTGGACACATGTTTTTGTTAATCTGTTTCCTTAAGTTTTTCCCCTCTCTCCAGCATAAGGCAATAGTCGATTCAGGCGCAGCGGGGAATTTTTTAGATCGCGGACTCGCTCAGAGGTTGAGGATTCCGTTAGTTAAGGTAGACCCCCCCTTCCCCGTGCACTCCTTAGATAGTCGACCTTTAGGATCAGGGCTGGTCAGGGAGGCCACGATTCCTCTGGAGATGATTACGCAGGGGAATCATAAGGAACGGATTAGTCTGTTCCTTATCGATTCACCTGCGTTTCCGGTGGTACTGGGGATTCCCTGGCTGGCTATTCACAATCCTAAAATTTCGTGGAGACATCGAGCTCTCCAGAGTTGGTCTAATGAGTGTTCAGGCAGGTGTTTAGAAGTTTCCATCGGTGCGGCAACGGTGGAGAGTTCAGACCAGGTTTCCACCGTGCGCATTCCTGCTGAGTATGCCGACTTGGCTATCACCTTCAGTAAGAAGAAGGCGACCCTATTACCACCCCATCGACAGCGGGATTGTGTGATAAACCTCCAGGTAAACGATGCACTACCCAGGAGTCACACGTATCCGTTGTCCCAGGAGGAGACGTTAGCTATGGAGACATATGTCACGGAGGCTCTGGGACAGGGGTACATTCGGCCCTCCATGTCACCCATCTCCTCGAGTTTCTTTTCATGAAGAAAAAGGAGGGTGGTTTGCGTCCGTGTATTGATTATAGAGGTCTAAATTCCATCACTGTGAGTTTTAGTTACCCACTACTTCTCATCATTACTGCGGTGGAATCATTTCACGGGGCACGAAACTGGACCTCAGGAGCGCATATAATCTGGTGCGTATTCGGGAGGAAGATGAGTGGAAAACCGCATTTAGTACCACATCTGGGTACCTCGTCATGCTGTACGGGTTAAAAAATGCTGCAGCCATCTTTCAATCCTTTGTTGATGAGATTCTCAGAGACCTGCACGGACAGGGTGTAGTGGTGTATATTGACCACATCTTGATCTACTCCGCTACACGCGCCAAGCATGTGTAGCGGGAGTGTGCAAGGTTCTTGGGCGACACCTGTATGTGAAGGCAGAGAAATGTGAATTTTTCAAACGAGCCATTTCCTTCCTGTGTTATCGCATTTCCACCTCAGGGGTGGTAATGGAGGGTGATCTCGTCAAGGCCGTGCGTAATTGGCTGATTCCCACCACGGTAAAGGAGGTGCAGCGGTTCTTAGGGTTTGCCAATTACTACCGGAGGTTATTCCGGGGCTTTGGCCAGGTGGCTGCTCCTATTACCTCACTGCTGAAGGGGGGGCCGGTGCGTTTGCAGTGGTCAGCAGAGGTGGACGGAGCGTTCCGTCGTTTGAAGGCGCTGTTCACCGAAACGCCAGTGTTGGCGCATCCGGACCCTTCTTTGGCATTTATGGTTGAGCTGGACACATCCGAGGCTGGGGTTGGAGCCGTGCTCTCCCAGCGCTCGGGTACGCCACCGAAGCTCCGCCCCTGTGCTTTTTTTTCGAAGAAGCTCGTGCCAGCGGAGCGGAATTATGATGTGGGGGATAGGGAGTTGTTGGCTATGGTTAAGGTGTGGAGACACTGGCTTGAGGGGGCTAAGCACCCTTTTCTCATCTGGACTGACCACCGTAACCTGGAGTATATCCGATCAGCTAGGAGACCGAATCCTCGTCAGGCAAGGTGGGCCATGTATTTCACCCGACTTCGTTTTATGATCTCGTATCGACCAGGTTCCCTCAATACTAAGGCCGACGTGCTGTCGCGCCTATACGACACTGATGACCGGTCCATCGATCCTACTCCCATCATTCCAGCTGCCAAGCTGGTAGCACCGGTAGTATGGGAGGTAGACACGGACATCGAGCGGGCACTAGGGGAGCGTTTGTCCCGTTCACTTCGCTCTCTGCATTTGACTCCTCACTCATCACTCACCCGACGTTACAAAGTAGGGATACTGATGGTGCTGCAGCAGCCCATGACAAAAAAATATATACATTATTCTAAAAATAATATATAAAAATAAATAATAATCCCCACAGAACTTTATTACTCCTGTACGAATGGAGAATTCATAATCTATATGATTATAATATGTCTTGCTTGTTCTATGTTGCTATTGTCTATATTGTAATTGTTTTTAATAACCTGCCCAGGGACTGCGGTTGAAAATTAGCCGGCTGGCTAAAACCGGCACTTTTACTGAAACGTTGATTAATGTGCACTGTCCCTGTAAAAATAAAAAAATAAACTAACTAACAATACTTGTCAGCAGAGTGGAGAAACCCCGCTCAACATAAATGATTCTCATCCACATCCCTCCCTCGTAAGACCAAAAAGTTCTCTGGTGTATTCCAGAGTTGGTAATCCACTACCACATGATCATGGCGCCTCAAGAGCACATTTAACGTAGACAACAGAGGAAACCATACTTTCCCCTCACAGGTTTAAATTATTAAATGACTGACTGTTGGTCTGAATAGCCTCTTACCTCATGTGATGATATGACTAGGGCAGCAAACTGCCATTTCTGGGCTTCAATACAATACACAAATACATGGTACCATGTTGTTGAAACAGGTATATTTAACATGGGTACTCAAATACAATGTTATTGGTCACATACACATTTTACAGCAGGTATCACATGTACAGTGATTTGCTTATTTGCTAACTCCCTCAATAATTCTCCCTCAAAAATTCTCCCTCAACAATGTAGCACATTTCTTTATATTATTCTGGATATGTGACACTTCCTTTATTATTTTCTAGATTGGTGACCCGTTCTGTCTTTATATTATTCTGGATTGGTGACCCTTTCTGTCTTTATATTATTCTGGATTGGTGACCCGTTCTGTCTTTATATTATTCTGGATTGGTGACCCTTTCTGTCTTTATATTATTCTGGATTGGTGACCCTTTCTGTCTTTATATTATTCTGGATTGGTGACCCTTTCTGTCTTTATATTATTCTTGACATGTGACGCTTTCTTTCTTTTGAGGCATGCAAGTTTGTAATGTGCTAAAGTAGATGTGTGTCTGCTTTATTTAAAGGGTCAACACTGAAATGTGCAAATATTATATAATATATTGTGAATGTGGGTCTGTAAATCAAAACATATTATTATGTAAAGGTATTGCAAAAGTTTTACAGTGTTTTAAGTTATCAGAGTTTCAGTAATGTGATCTATACGGCTTCAATCATAGTATTAATTGAAATTATAGAATTGATATGATTATGAAGACACTTTCCTGTTGCTGTGGAAGATTTCTTTCTTTTACCTTTTAAAAAGAACGTTGACTTTTTATGTCAAATCATAATATATATCAGCTGATGCAAGAAGGGCTATATAAAATCATTTTGATATTGATTTGATAAGGCAACGTGCTGTCGTCTGGGCTCCCCGCTTGTGCCATTAAACTCCTGCAAGCCCCTCCATACCTTCAGGCTCTGCTCAAACCCTACAACCCAACCTGAGTTCTTCGTTTTGACACCTCTGGTCTCTTGGGCCTCCCACCCCTTTGGGAGGGCAGCTCCCGGTCAGCCCAGTCCAAGCTCTTCTCTGTCCTCTGTGACGGCCCTGAATTTTTCTGAACCGTCTCAGTGCAGCTCCTTCCAATAGGGCGCTTTCCCTTTAATTCCCAATTAAATAGCCAGCATCAGCTGCGCAAAAGTGGGGTTGTGATGGGGACGTGCATGAGGATGTGTTCAACCCTCAGTTCCGAGGCTTCTCTATTCGGTTTGTTTTGTTGCCGTTAAACGTGTGTTTTGTAGCCTAAGAGCGTTTACCCAGGATCGGATCCACTCTTTGCGTCCCTGGACTACACCTCTCCGTTCTTCGTGGCCTTTCTCCGCTGGAGATCTATTGGCGGATTGGATTGTCTGACTGACCGACTGACTACCACCTTTTTGTATACGGTATTTCATTTGTTTGGATGTGATGTATACTGTGATTTATGTAGTTAGTTGTAGTTGAGGACTTAATTAAGAGTTGATACGCTTTAAAGTTCTGTGGTAAAATAATTGTTATATTGATTGTATGTTTAATACTGGGTTTACGCTACACGGAATGAACGGACAAACATTGCGTGACAAAAGTCACTTGAGTTCACTGAACTCCTTTACCGGGCTGGACTCTTTTTAGGCCCGAGGTACAGGACATTTCTGGAGGAACCAGAACTCATTGTGTTATATTATATGTGTGCGTAATCCTTGATGTTGTTAATACAACCCACGCAAAATAATATAGTTGTTTTGGAAGTTCTTTCCAATGTTTTAAGGGTTTATGAAAAGTTTATTTCCATCCTGACTTTTACATGAGTCCTTTGTATTGGTGTAGACTTGACGGACCAGATGGGACTCATTCCCACCCAAACTAAAAGGAGAAACCAATGTTTTCTCTGGTAGGCACAACCTACCTGGCACCCCTATAAATAATAACCTCAAGTCAAAACCGTTACATAAAAAATGGCACCCCAGATGGGACCGCTCAACATTGAGAACTAACCAAAGCAAATATTTTGTGTGGAATTAAAACAATGGATTCACCCCAAGATAAGGTGCTCATCCATGTAATACCTGTCAATGGGAATACACAGGGACATTCTGACCATCAAGCTGACAACACAAATCATAATGTAAATGGAGATAATGGAGTTGATTTGGGCCAGAGCCCTGGGAATCTGAATGCTCGGTCTGAGCCACAGGCCACAGGAGGTCTAACCAGTTACTCACTTATTGACATGGATCTGTGTGGAAGTACTGAGCTAGTCCTCCCTCTGACACCCAACCTTCCTCCATTGTCTGGTTTATCTCCAGAGGTTGTAGTCTTACAACTTCAAGGTGACATCCTTGATATTCGTCGGACTCAACAACATCTCCAAACTCTTATCCACCATAAATTCAAATGTCTGAGGGAAGAGCAACAACAGAGTGCCATGGAATTCAGAAACTCCCTGAGCACTCTAACCCACACGCTGACAGAGCTCAGTGAGAGTGGAAGACGGGAAATGACTGGTGCCATGGACAGGCAGTTTGACTACCAACGAAACCAACTCACTGCCACTCTCCAATGGCGCCTGCAACATCACCACACTGAGGTCCTCAAGGACGTTAATTCTGTTTTTTTCTCCCATGGTTAACACTGTAGACCACTTGCAGACAGAACTCTCTAATTGTGTTAAAATGTTGGATGACGTGTCTGTGGACATGGCCTCCATTAGGCACAACTCCTTACACAGAGTTTCCCTGGTGTCCACTTCAGTTCAGACCACTGAGGTCCAATCTGGCACCTCTGAACAGCCAAGACCAGGCCATGCTACAGCCACCCCTTGCAGGATGCAATCCACCATGCATCCTGGTGTTCATTTTCATGGTCCGATAACTCCCTCCCCCTCTACTTCCTCAATCCCTCCTAGCTCGTTTGTTCATGATGATTTGAGTAGACGTCATGTGGGGGCGATGCCCATTAAATTGCAATTTCCCACCTTTGGGGAAAAAAGATGACATTCCTGATCCGCTAATGTATCTAGAAAGATGTCGCGACTTTCTTGCCCTCAATCCCCTGGCTGACGAAGAACTCCTTGCCACATTGAGGAATGTGTTGCATGGGACAGCTCGAGACTGAATGTCTCCCATGTTCAAGAATGGCCTGTTGCTGTCACCTGGGGGAATAGAGTGTGGAAGTGTATAGTGTTTGTCTATGTCCCTACACTAACCTTGTCCCCATATCATAACATACTGAGTCCTTTGTATTGGTGTAGACTTGACGGACCAGATGGGACTCATTCCCACCCAAACTAAAAGGAGAAACCAATGTTTTCTCTGGTAGGCACAACCTACCTGGCACCCCTATAAATAATAACCTCAAGTCAAAACCGTTACACCTCTCACCCCTATAGGAGGGCAGCTCCCGGTCAGCCCAGTCCAAGCTCTTCTCTGTCCTGGCACTCCAATAGTGAAACAAGCTTCCCCCTGAAGCTAAAATGGCGGAGTCCAATCTTCTGAGACTCCACCTTTTCGAAGAGTATTTTAAAATATCCCACAGCACCCCCCCCCCCCCCTAAATAAAAAAGCCTTTCGCAACTAACAATGACATTTCCCTATTTTCCCCGTTACTAGCTCTGACTTTACGGAAAGCTGCTTTATTGAAGAAAAAATTACTTACTATGACTGTGATATGTGGTTGTCCCACCTAGCTATTTTTTATTATTGTTTTATTTCACCTTTATTTTACCAGGTAGGCTAGTTGAGAACAAGTTCTCATTTACAACTGCGACCTGCCAAGATAAACCAAAGCAGTGCGACACAAACAACACAGAGATACACATGTATAAACAAACATACAGTCAATAACACAATAGAAAAAGTCTATATACAATGTGTGCAAATGAGGTAGGAAAAGGGAAGTAAGGCAATAAATAGGCCATAGTGGCGAAATAATTTCAATATAGCAATTAAACACTGGAGTGATAGATGTGCAGAAGATGAGTGTGCAAGTAGAGATACTGGGCTGCAAAGGAGCAAAATAAATAACAGTATGGGGATGAGGTAGTTGGATGGGCTATTTACAGCTATGTACAGGTGCAGTGATCTGTGAGCTGCTCTGACAGCTGGTGCTTAAAGTTAGTGAGGGAGATATGAGTCTCCAGCTTCAGTGATTTTTGCCGTTTGTTCCAGTCATTGGCAGCAGAGAACTGGAAGGAAAGGCAGTCAAACGAGGAATTGGCTTTGGGGGTGAGTGTGTGCTACGGGTGGATGCTGCTATGGTGACAGGTGAGCTGAGATAAGGCGGGGCTTTACTTAGAAAATACTTCTAGATGACCTGGAGCCAGCGGGTATGGCGACGAATATGAAGTGAGGGCCAGCCAACGAGAGCATACAGGTCACAGGGGTGGGTAGTATATGGGGCGTTGGTGACAAAATGGATGGCACTGTGATAGACTGCTTCCAATTTGCTGAGTGTTAGAGGCTATTTTGTAAATGACATCGCTGAAGTCAAGAATCGGATAGTGAGTTTTACGAGGATATGTTTGGCAGCATAAGTGAAGGATGCTTTGTTGCAAAATAGGAAGCCGATTCTAGATTTAATTTTGGATTGGAGATGCTTAACGTGAGTCTGGAAGGAGAGTTTACAATCTAACCAGACACCTAGGTATTTTTTGTTGTCCACATATTCTAAGTCATAACCATCCAGAGTAGTGATGCTGGATGGGCGGGTAGGTGTGGGAAATCATTGGTTGAAGAGCATGCATTTAGTTTTACTTGCATTTAAGAGTAGTTGGATGCCATGGAAGGAGAGTTGTATGGCATTGAAGCTCGTCTGAAGGTTAGTTAACAGGGTGTCCAAAGAAGGGCCAGAAGTTTACAGAATGGTGTTGTCTGCGTAGAGGTGGATCAGAGAATCACCAGCAGCAAGAGCGACATCATTGATGTATACAGAGAAAAGAGTCGGCCCGAGGTTTGAACCCTGTGGCACCCCCATAGAGAGAGGTGCGGACCACAGGCCCTCCGATTTGACACACTGAACTCTGTCTGAGAAGTAGTTGGTTAACCAGGCGAGGCATTCATTTGAGAAACCAAGGCTGTTGAGTCTGCCGATAAGAATGTGGGGATTGACATATTCGAAAGCCTTGGCCAGGTCGATGAATACGGCTGCACAGTAATGTGTCTTATCAATGGGGGTTATGATATCGTTTAGGACCTTGACCGTAGCTGAGGTGCACCTATGACCAGCTCAGAAACCAGATTGCATAGCGGAGAAGGTACGGTGGGATTCAAAATGGTCAGTGATCTGTTTATTAACTTGGCTTTCGAAGACCTTAGAAAGACAAGGTAGGATAGATATAGGTCTGTAGCAGTTTGGGTCTAGAGTGTCTCCCCCTTTGAAGAGGGGATGACCGTGGCAGCTTTCCAATCTTTCAGGATCTCAGACGATACGAAAGAGAGGTTGAACAGGCTAGTAATAAGGGTTGCAACAACTTTAGTGGATAATTTTAGAAAGATGGTCCAGATTGTCTAGCCCTGCTGATTTGTAGGGGTCCAGATTTTGCAGTTCTTTCAGAACATCAGCTATCTGGATTTGGGTAAAGGAGAAATGGGGAGGCTTGGGCAAGTTTCTGTGGGGGGTGCAGGGCTGTTGACTGGGGTAGGGGTAGCCACGTAGAAAAATGCTTATTGAAATGATCAATTATCGCGGATTCGTCGGTAGTGACAGTGTTTCCTAGCTTCAGTGCAGTGGGCAACTGGGAGGAGGTGCTCTTATTCCATCGACTTTACAGTGTCCCAGAACTTTTGGGAGTTTGTGCTACATGATGCAAATTTCTGTTTGAAAAAGCTAGCCTTTGCTTTCCTAACTGCCTGTGTATATTGGTTCCTAACTTAACTGAAAAGTTGCATTTCGCGCGAGGGTAATGCAGTACGCCACAGGATGTTATTGTGCTGGTCAAGGGCAGTCAGGTCTGGAGTGAACCAAGGGCTATATCTGATCCTGGTTCTACATTTTTATTTTAAGATGAATGCACTAACTGTATTTCACACTGGATAATAGCATCTGCTAAATGAGTGAAATGTAAAAAGCCCATTGAGTGAGACCTGTTTCCTCAAAGCAGTATGGCATTTCTCTTCAAACTGCTCCATCCGTTGAGCATGGCAAGTTTCATAAAACCACTTCTGAGAGATGGCACTTTGGTGCTCCACCCACTCTGTTTTCATGTTTATGCCTACAGTATCTGATGTTCTTCCTGTGTTGAGAGCTAGAAGACAGTTAATGTTGTTTTGAATGAAACACCATAAGGTAGAACGTCTTGATATTACATGTATAGTACCAATCAAAAGTTTGTACACACGTACTCACTCATTCAATGGTTTTTCTTGATTTGTACTATTTTCTACGTTGTAGAATAATAGTGAAGACATCAAAACTATGAAATAACACATGCAATCATTTAGGAACCAAAAAGGTGTTACAAAATGTTTTTTTTTAAATTTGAGATTCTTCAAAGTAGTCACCTTTTACCTTGATGACAGCTTTGCACAATTTTGGCATTCTCTCAACCAGCTTCATGAGATAGTCACCTGGAATGCATTTAAATTAACAGGCATGCATTTTTTAAATGTAATTTGAGGAATTTATTTCCTTATTAATGTGTTTGAGCCAATCAGTTGTGCTGTCAGAAGGTTGGGGTGGTATACAGAAGATAGCCATGTTTGGAAAAGACCAAGTCCATATTATGGCAAGAACGGCCATATCTATTTTATTATTTGAGCTGTTCATCATTACTTTAAGACATGAAGGTCAGTGAGAGAAAAATACATTTTAACGTCCCTTCAAGTGCAGTTGCAAAAACCATCAAGCGCAATGATGAAACCGGCTCTCATTAGGACCGCCTCAGGAAAGGAAGATACAGAGTTACCTCTGCTGAGGAGGATAAGTTCATTCAGTTATTTCAGCCCAAAAAAATGCTTCACAGGGTTCAAGTAACAGACACATCTCAACATCAACTGTTCAGAGGAGACTACGTGAATCCGTCTTCATGGGCGAATTGCTGCAAAGAAACCACTACTAAAGGACACTAATAATAATAATAAGAGACTTGGGTCAAGAAACACAAGCAATGGGCATTAGACCAGTGGAAATCTGTTCTTCGGTCTGATGAGTACAACTTTGAGATTTTTGGGTTACAACCTCTGTGTCTTTGTGAGACGCAGGGTAGGTGGACGGATGATCTCCACATGGTAGTTCCCACTGTGAAGCATGGAGGAGGAGATGTGATGGTACCTTGGTGGTGACACTGTCAGTGATTTATATATAATCCAATGCACACTTAACCAGCATGGCTATCACAGCATTCTGCAGTAATACGCCATCCCATTTTGTTTGCACATAGTGGGACTATCATTTGTTATTCAACAGGACAATGACCCAACACACCTTCAGGTTGTATAAGGGCTATATGACCAAGATCGTGAGGGATGGAGGACTGCATCAGATGACCTGGCCTCCAGAATCACCCGAACTTGATTTAGGATGAGTTGGACTGCAGAGTGAAGAAAAAGCAGCCTACAAATGCTCAGCATACGTGGGAACTCCTTCAACACTTTTGAAAAGCTTTCAAGGTGAAGCTGGTTGAGAGAATTCCAAGAGTTTGCAAAGCTGTAATCAAGGCAAAAGGTGGTTACCTTGAAGAATCTCAAATATAAAATCTATTTTGATTTGTTTATCACTTTTCTGGTTACTACATGATTCCATATGTGTTATTTAATAGTTTTGATGTCTTCACTATTATTTTACAATGTAGAAAATAGTAAAAATAAACAAAAAAACCTGACTAGGTGTGTCAAAACGTTTGACTGGTACTCTATGTATATGTACAGTGTCTTTTGAAAGTATTTAAACCCCTTGACCTTTTCCACATTTTGTTAGGTTTCAGCCTTATTCTAAAATGGATTCCCCCCCAAAATACCCAGCAATCTACACACAATACACCATAATGACAAAGCAAAAACAGGTTTTTAGAAATGTTTGTAAATGTAAAAATAATAATAATCAGAAATGCCTTATTTGCATACGTTCGCAGACCCTTTGCTATGAGACTCGAAATTGAGCTCGGTTGAATCCTGTTCTCGTTGATCATCCTTGAGATGTTTCTACAACTTAATTGGAGTCCATCTGTGGTAAATTCAATTGATTGGATATGATTTGAAAAGGCACACACCTGTCTCTATAAGGTCCCACAATTGACCGTGCATGTCAGAGCAAAAACCAAGCCAAAAATCAAAGGAATCGTCTGTAGAGCTCCGAGACAGAATTGTGTTGAGGGACAGATGGGGCGGCAGGGTAGCCTAGTGGTTAGAGCATTGGACTAGTAACTGGAAGGTTGCAAGTTCAAATCCCTGAGCTGACCAGGCAGTTAACCCACTGTTCCTAGGCCGTCATTGAAAATAAGAATTTGTTCTTAACTGACTTGCCTAGTTAAATAAAGATAAAATCAAATCAAAGATCTGGGGAAGGGGAAGGGTTTGCATTGAAGGTCCCCAAGAACACAGTGGCCTCCATCATTATTAAATGGAAGAAGTTTGGAACCACCAAGACTGTTCCTAGAGTAGGCCGCCGGTCAAAACTGAGCAAACGGGGTAAAAGGGCCTTGGTCAGGGAGGTGACCAAGAACCCGATGGTCACTTTGACAGCGCTCTAGAGTTCCTCTTTGGAGATGGGAGAACCATCTCTGACCAGACGGAAGCCACCTCTCAGGCACATGATAGCTCACTTGGAATTTGCCAAACAGTACCAAAAGACTCTCAGAAACAAGAGTCTCTGTTCTGATGAAAACAAGATTGAACTCTTTGTCCTGAATGCCAAGCTTCTACGGTGAAGCATGGTGGTGGCAGCATCATGCTGTGGGGACATCTTTCAGGGCAGGGACTGGGAGACTAGTCAGGATCAAAGCAAAGGTGAACAGAGCAAAGTACACAGAGATCCTTGATGAGAACCTGCTCCGGAGTGCTCAAGACCTCAGGCTGCGGTAAAGGTACCGTCCAGGCACCGTCCAACAGGACAACAACCCTAAGCACACAGCCAAGACAACGCAGGAGTGGCTTCGGGACAAGTCTCTGAAAGTCCTTGAATGGCCCAGCCAGATTCCGGACTTGAACCCGAAAGAACATCTCTGGAGAGACCTGAAAATAGCTGTGCTGCAACACTCCCCATCCAACCTGACAGAACTAGAGAGGATCTGCAGAGAAGAATGGGAGAAACTCTCCAGATACAGATGTGCCAAGAATGTAGCGTCATACCCAGGAAGATTTGAGGCGGTAAACACTGGCAAAGGTGCTTCAACAACGTACTGAGTAAAAGGTCTGAATGCTTATGTAAATGTGATATTTCAGTTTTTTTATACATTTGCAAAAATATTATAACCTGCTTTTGGTTTGTCGTTATGGGGTATTGTGTGTAGATTGATGGGGTAAAAAAATTTTTTTTAAATATATTTTAGGATAAGCCTGTAATGTAACAAAATGTGTAAAAAGTCAAGGGGTCTGAATACTATTAGAAGCACTGTATACATAGAAACACTATAAATTGCATGTATTGGATCAGAAAATTTAATTGGTTTATGATTATTTTATTATCTTAATTCCTTTTCAGTTATTAAGGATTAAAGTTAGTGATCTTTTAATTGTGTTCCTTGGATTATATTTTAGATATTTAATTGACTCTATTCATCCACCTCATCTCTGGACAATCATCATTAAATAATATGGTAATAAATGCCTAACATCATGGAATAAAATATGAAGTTTGCAAGCAGGCACAGTATACTTGGGCTTTTCTGTTCACACCAGTTATGAACCTGCATGCAAAAGTGTCAAAATCTGTCTGTCACCCTGACACACATTGTGTTGTCTACAAGCCTGTCTTTCATTTGTAGAGTTTCACCACATTATGATCAGTTCACGTGATTTCACTTATGGTAGTGCTCCTGTGAGACTTCTGCTAAATGTCACTCGTCTTGTGCAGCCAGAAGAGAAATGGATCCTGTGATTACTATAGTTCTGGTGGTGGCAGCAGCAGCAGCAGCACAAGGTGAGACATGATATTACACAGAACAGAGGCCTAACCAAGACTTAATAAGACACTAACAACAATGATGCTAATATTTGAACATGTTCTGCTAATCAAATGTACATTTATTAGATAATATAGTTATCAAATGTACACAAAATAATAATAATAATCAGTCCATATATATACACGAGTGGGTCCACTAATAACAAGTGTTAGATAAATAATCAAGAACTGAGATGTATAAAATGTTTGCTTTGCAAAAATGTGAATATTTGGTATTGCATTAATGTTATATTTTACACCTTCAGACTTACATTAATGCATCACAGACATACACTTAAACACTTGTTACAAAACCGATTAACTAGACTGCTATTATTGGTGTAATCGTAAGTTTAGGGGTCTTTGAAAATATATATAATAATTGATCAAGCCTTCAAGCAATACAAGACTCTATTATTATGGTGGGAGAATATAATATGGTTTTAAATACCTCAATGGACCATAAAGGAAATCACACTGCAATCTATCACCCTCATGGATATATATATATACGCATTTCATGGATATATTGGAACGAGTGGATATATGGAGGCTTACCTATCCTCACCTAGTGAGATATACATAGCGTCTCAATCAAGCTCGTCGTCTTGATTACTTTCTTATGTAATTCTCGTTATCACAAAAAGTTTAAAAAGTGTTGATAGGGGATAGAATGCAGTCGGACCATCAAATAATTGGCATACACATTACTTCTACAGAATTTCCACGTGGGTTAGGATATTGGAAATTTAATCAAAGCCTATTTGAAAACTTGTTTTAAACTAGGACAGAAGAATGAAGAACTGACTTCTTCTGACATAACATACTGTCGGTACAGCAGATCCCCTTATTGTATGGGACACTTTTAAATGTGTCTTTAGAGGGCATGCAATTAAATACTCATCGTTAAAACAAAAGCAATTTAGGTCAAAAGAGTTCATATTAACAAAGTAAATTGAAGTACAATTTGTACAGATATATAACAATAAAAACTACCTGTAACGATCTTCTTCATCTGATGAGGAGTATGAAAAATCGGACCAAAACGCAGGGTGGTAAGAGTCCATTTTAATGAAATATAACTGAACACTGAATACAAAATAACCAAAGTGAAACAATGAAAATCGAAACAGTTATGTATGGTAAAACACAGACACAGAAAACAACCACCCACAACCCATAGTGGGAAAACAGGCTGCCTAAGTATGGTTCTCAATCAGAGACAACGATTGACAGCTGCCTCTGATTGGGAACCATACCAGGCCGAACACACACAATGCCCACCCCAACTCACGCCCTGACCAAACTAAAATAGAGACATAAAAGAGGAACTAAGTTCAGGACGTGACACTACCATAGAGGCACAGAGTATGTTGGAGGAATTACTAAAAGAAATGGAGGAACCTATTCAAGAAAGATCAAGTGTAATAAAATGCACCAAATTATTCAACATGTATTAATCATGTAAAATGAACAGCTGTATAGAAAGACTAATGTGAAGGCCAAATTGGAGAACAGGAACTTCTTGATGCAATTAAAGCCTTTAAGACTGGGAAAACTCCAGGGCTGGATGGATTACCATTTGAGGTATACTTATCTGTTTTTGATGTACTCAGAGGACCGTTATTGTATGTTTTATACACTCCTATAACAATGGTAGATGATCAGATAATCAACAAAGTCTGATTTCATTATTACTGAAACAGGACCCGAATGGTAAATTTAAAGATCAAGTCAATAAAAAAATTGGAGGACCCTTACTCTTCAGTGTTATGATTCAAAAATGATATTACAAGGAATAGCGCATAGAATTAAAAAGGTATTGTCGGACATTATTAATTCTAGTCACACAGGTTTTTAACATGGACGATACATTGGAGGTAATATTAGACAAGTACTGGAAACGATAGAACACTGAACAATCTGGGAACCAAGGCCAGATATTCACAGCTGACTTTGAAAAGGCTTTTGATAAAAGTACGACTGCAATTTATATAGAAAAGCCTGGAATATTTCCATTTTTGAGAATCTCTTATACAATGTGTTAAAGTTATTTATAGTGTAAAATAGTAAATAATGGCTACTTCTCTGAAAGTATTCAACTGTCACGAGGACTAAAATAAGGCTGTCCACTATCGGCATTTATATTTATTATGGCAATCGAAATGTTTGTTATTAAAATCAGATCCAACAATACTATCAAGGTGCTAGAAATCCAGGGTTTGAAAAACCGAGGTGTCAACTGTACGCTAATGATTACTGTTTTCTTTTAAATCCACAATCTGGATCCCTCCACAGCCTCATAGAGGATCTAGATACTTTTTCTAACCCCTCTGGATTACAACCAAATTATGATAAATGTAATACTATATTACCTAGTGAATCACACACAAAACATTTTTTTACATGACCATATAGTTTACCAATAAAATGGTCTGATGGTGACGTGGACAAACTCGGTATTCATATCCTGAAAGAAAGAAATGATCTCACTACAATATGTTACTTGGACATTATTTCACATGATATGGGCCTGGTAAGAAAATACAGATTTACCCAACTATGTGGATACACGTGGAGACTCCATCATTAACCAACCCTGTGATCTACTGTTCTAATCCCAGTTTCTATATTTCAACAATGATGTTAAGTAAATTGGTATCTTATTGACTAAGGCTTTATAAAGAGAAACAGAATAATGAAGTGACCTACGTGTTTTTAGCGAAGTCCAACCAACTTTAGGATGAAGGATACAGTGGTGTCAAAACTGTCAGATGTTATAAAACTAAGTGTTCTATGATAAATTGTGTCCAAGGGCTTCAAAACAATGGTAGGTGCATTCATGTATTTAATATCACCATAGACTATAACAGGAATAAATGTAGACGGAATTCTGTTCCTATAGAAGAAGCCCAATTTAATTATTAATTTCTTCACTAACTCGTCAACATGCTTTTTAAAAGACAGCTTTTCGTCAATCCACAAAGAAAATACCTGGCTCTTTGTGGAAAAATTACCCTGATGAACTCTTTAGTCATATCTCAGTTGACCTATTTGTTTATGGCCTTGTCTACACAGGGGCCTGTTCATATAATGAATATCAATTCTGTTAAGGGAATTTTTACCTATAATGACTAATTATTTATACATTTCAATCAGGACTGACTAATCAGAATACTAGTGTGTTACTGTATATGTACTAATCAGAATACTATATATGTATGAGTTTTCTTTCTTGATCCCAGTACTGAAGATGATGTGTGTGTGAATGTGGTCAAGAGTTTAGAACAATGACGGTCTGTTCCTTGGTACAAATGAATGAACTATATCTCCAGACTGACTAGAATGCTTATCTACACTGACTGACCTTGGCTCTAGGCGAGGAGGGAAGGCTTGAGAGCTATAGAGCCTTTCTACCAGTGTCAAGAAGAGACGGAACATTTAGAAAACACTGACGTAATTTTCAGTTTATAACCTGTGGTAAAATGTGTGTGTACTCAGTACTCTCTTGAATAAAGGCTGTTACTTGACTTTAAGACCGGGCTCTGTCCATTCCTATAAAATAAGGGTCTTACAAATTCTTATGAATTGACAAAGTGTTTAATTTTAATTGGGAATTAAAACAGAGGAATTAAATTCCTTCAACAAATTCAGACTGCAGAAATTATTACATGTTCAAGCATTAGACCTTTCACTAAAGGCTTTAGTCATACAAAAGTTATACTTCAATCCGAACTGGTTCTCTAGCAGATTAGTAAGAATGTCTCCCATGTTCAAGAATGGCCTGTTGCTGTCACCTGGGGGAACAGAGTGTGGAGGTGTATGCTGTATAGTGTTTGTCTATGTCCCTACACTAACCTTGTCCCCATATCATAACATACTGACCTAACATCATTGCTCCACAGTTAATGCCATGGCCTGTAATCTCTCGCACAAGAATGGAACTCATCAATGCTATGGGGCTTTGGGAGAATCTTTGTCCATACAGCTGGCTGCAGACAGTAATGAAGAAATAACATTTAAAAAAGATCTTACTCGTATTCTGCACTTCAAAACTGGAGAAGACTGGAGACCTAAATTGCATCAGGATTATGTGCATCGCTCGGAGATCTTTAACAATGGAACATTCAGACTGGACAGAGTTATAGAAGAAGACAGTGGAGATTACCAATTGGAAATACATAATTCGGAGGGAATACTGTTGCGCAAAGTCAACATGCTACTTGAGATACAAGGTACTGTTTAATTATTTTGTTTGGCTAAAATACTTCATGAATCCTTTTCTTGGTGAGGGGTATTTCAGAAAGGTCACCAGAATGTCACTACTTCAATATGTTTGTACTGAAGGACTTGGCAGCAGAGAGTTTTTTGTTAACCTCTCTGGGATATGTGAGATGCTAGCGTCCCACCTGGCCAAGAGAGCGCCAAATTCAAATAAATTACTATAAAAATCTAACTTTCATTAAATCACACATGCAAGATAGCAAATTAAAGCTACACTTGTTGTGAATCCAGCCAACATGTCAGATTTCAAAAGGCTTTTCGGCGAAAGCAAAGGATGCTATTATCTGAGGATAGCACCTCTGTAAACAAAGAGAAAAAAAATCATATTTCAATGCTGCAGGCGCGACACAAAACGCTGAAATAAAAATATAATTCATGCCTTACCTTTGACAAACTTCTTTTGTTGGCACTCCAATATGTCCCATAAACATCACAAATGGTCCTTTTGTTCTATTACTTCCATCCATATATATCCAAAATATCAATTTATTTGGCGCATTTGATCCAGAAAAACACCGGTTCCAACTTGCGCAACGTGACTACAAAATATCTCAAAAGTTACCTGTAAACTTTGCCAAAACATTTCAAACTACTTTTGTAATACAACTTTAGATATCTATTTTCCGTAAATAATCGATCAAATTGAAGACGGGATGATCTGTGTTCAATACAGGAGGAAAACAAACTGTAGCTAGCTTTCTGGTCATGTGCCTCTATCTAACAGTACACTTCAAGTGACCCTCGTTCAAGATGGCCGTACTTCATTACACAAAGGAAAAACCTCAATCAATTTCTAAAGACTGTTGACATCCAGTGGAAGCGATAGGAACTGCAAGAAGGTCCCTTAGAAATCTGGATTCCCAATGAAAATTGAAAAGAGAGTGACCTCAAAAGAAAAATCTGAATGGTTTGTCCACGGGGTTTCGCCTGCTAAATAAGTTCTGTTATACTCACATATTCAAACAGTTTTAGAAACTTCAGAGTTTTCTATCCAAATCTACTAATAATATGCATATCTTATCTTCTGTGGATGAGTAGCAGGCAGGTGAATTTGGGCATGCATTTCATCCGGATGTGAAAATACTGGCCCCTGTCACCAAGAAGTTAAATCAATAGTTTAGATATAATGTTTGCATGAATGGCCAGAATCTGACCAGGAGTGTAGCCTATGACCACTACCAGAACAGTGTCATCATACTGAAGAGTGATGTGACAGGAACTCTGACCTGTATGGTTCAGAATAAAGTTAGCAACAGCAACTATACTATTCATCTACTGGCCTGCCAAGGTAATGTCAGGACAGTTTCCTTCCCACAATGTAAGATTTCAAATGAACTTGACTTGCCCGATAAGATCATTTTCTTGATTGGTTACTGTTGACACTGTTGATTAATCATACTCTCAGAATTCTGTTTGTCTCTTCCCAGTTTTCTCCTCCCAGATTCGTTTTGTAATTGTGACAGTAGGTATAGCTCTAGCTGTTGGAACTCTTGCCTTACTTCTTGCGGTGTTTGTTGGCGTAAACCGTCTCTGTGGGAAACTGAGATTTGGACATACTACTTCAGGTAAAATTATGTCATGTTTGTTTCATGGCCAGAATCGACACCTGCTGTTTTATTGGTCTTCTAACCAGTCTTTCCCCAGGTTGCTCTAATGATGAGGGTGATGCTGTTGTATACACTGAAGTATTCAATACAAGAACAAGAGAAGTCAACCAGAATGCTACAGAGATGGTGGAGTATGGAGAGATCAAAATGGCTGCCAGTCTTAATGAGGAAGAAAGCCCCAAGAATCAAGGGGACATGGAAATGACAAACACCCAGACATATGACACATCTTTTCTGACAACTTTCGGCAGGACTTAGTAGAAACCAAAAATGTAAGAGTGTATTACTTCCTTGTATATGTTTATGTTGTCACCTGAATCTTGAACTTTTAACCCTTTCAACCATACCTCTTAACCAAATGGAGGGACGTTGGTCCGAAACAAAAGATGACTGTTAAATATCTTAATTTTATGATTGTGTGATGTTTACAGTGTTTGGGATCTTTTGCAATATTGTGTGTTTGCCATCTATTCTCCTTCATTTGCTGCTGACTTGGGATTGTACTTTACCTGGCAATGTCAGAGTGTTAAATGCTGAACGTAGGAGAGAAACATTGATGAACATGATAGCTTAACTTCCTTGCAATATCATACTTTTTAAACTTGAAAAGCTATTTTACAAGGATGTCATATCAGATGTAAATATAATTGATTAAATATATTTGTTTGATAAATAATCCTCCTCAGTTTCTCTTTGAGTAACAGCATACACAAACTGCAGCAAAAGTACTCCCACATGCAACAAGTAAACAGCAGATGCATTTATGCATTGAAGTTATGCAGTTATGCATTGAAACAGAAAAACACTCACATGAGTATGTACTGTAAATATCCCCAGCATTCATGCCTCACCAGAACTCTCATCTTCCTTTAGATGAGTTTACTCAGGTTACAGTAAAGTTAGAAGCAGAAGTGCTTCTTTCAGGAGAGAGGAAAAAGGCATCATGACATCTATTCAGACCTGATGCATTCTCAAAACCTCTGTATAGCTTACTCATACGATTGAGGCCCAGTTTAATTGCTTAGATACCTGTCCGCAAATAGAAAACATCTCAGTTGTAACCAAACTAGCAATATGTGTTTTTCAGTAGTCAGTCGTTGCAGTGCATGTTCTCAGCAGAAAGAGCTGTGGTAAAGGTGGTGTCGTGTATTTGGCTATGCCAGGTTAATTGATATGACATGCTATTCCATAAAATCCTTTCTCTGTAATTAATATTACCTCATTGAGTAAATGTAATTAACTAGAAAGTCGGGGCACCACAAAATAATATTTATAGAGCAGTTATCTTCCGAATAAACTCTTAAAGACCTAGTAATATTTTACATCAATAGCAGTCAATATTAATCGTCACCTTATTTCAGTCTCATCTGAAAGTTGTAAATTCTTGGTTATCTTCACAAACCCAAGGCTAACAAACTAGGCCCAGAGTGTAAAATGCATTTCCTGGCCAGCAGGTAATTATTAAAGTTATTAACAATATTATTTTGGTTCAGTCATAAACTTTGTCTTTACACCTGCATAAGAATATATTAAATATCTGTCAGTTAAATAGCAGAAGATAATGTATCATTCAAATAACAGAGACATTTTCAAATATTATAGTGAAGGGCATACAGTAGGCAAGTTTCAGCACCAACTGAGTCAAGGTCTGTGCCCTGCCAGGAAGCCTTGATAAGCACATCAGGTTCAGGCAATTAAGGTGGTCATCAGTGAGTGTCCTAGCCATGAGGCCTTTTGTTGCTCGCAAGTGTCAAAGCTGTGTTGACAGTAGTAGCAGCAGGGCGAGGTAGCTTCCATGGGAGGAAATGATGACTGTGCTTGAATCCAAAAGTGTGGCAAGTGAAGTGTGTGATAACAAATGGAAAATAGTGAAATCAAAGAATGGAACAAAACGAGGAAAAGTTGTAGTAGAAGACAAGGTCCGGTCCAATAATGCATTTCTTATTGGACTGCGTTTTTTTGGACAAGTAGATTCATTTGGGAAATCCATTTGTAATATCGAGGACTGTGAAGAAAGCAGTGGGAAAGGTGGATCCAATCAAGGTGACTAAAAGGGCCTTGTGTTGGTTAAATGTTTTGATAAAGAACAGAAGAAGCTGCACTGGACCTGGATAAATTGTCCACGTCAGAAGTAACATGTATTGATCTTCGGAGCAGGGTGCCTGCCAAAGGAGTTATAGCTAGAGTCTCATTGGATGTAGATGATGAGTACCGTAGTCACAAAATCCCAGAAGTGGTCAGTGCACGTCGCCTGACCCATATGCTAAATGGAAGGAAGGAGAAAAGCCTATCGATATTATTGTTATTTGAGGAGACTCTACCTGTATATGTGAAGCTTGGATATGTGAGGTTTGCGGTGAGGGAAATTGTGTCCAAACCGTTTTAGCGTGGAAATTGTAAAGGATATGGTCACGTGTCAAATGTTTGCAGACGGGGGAAGAATGATATTGAAGAATCTGTTACTGGAAAATGTTACACGTAGTGGGATCATACTCCGGACTTCCTTGAGTGCCATATTAGGGGGAACGAGGTCAGGATCAGGGCTGCTCAGAGGATCTCCTATGAGGAGGTGGTGAAGAGAGTTGAAGGGGCAAGGGGAAATAGTGTTGAAGACATAGCGGTGGATGCATTGCAACCAGTTGCTAGTGTTTTAAGTCAATCGGGTGATCTGGATACACTCAATGTAGAAGGTGGATTTTGTGGCATTTAAAGTCACAGTGAATAAAATAGTACAGCACAAGTGTCTAAGAAGTCAAAGAAGCTAGATATCCTTATAGATATCCTTGTAGATATCCTTATATATAGATCCAAGACTTCATGGCAGAAGCACTACAAGGACTTTTGACGCTAATCAAATCAAATACAATTTTATTTGTCACATACACATGGTTAGCAGATGTTAATGTGAGTGTTGCGAATAATTTTGCACGCCCAATTTTTCAGTTTTTGATTTGTTAAAAAAGTTTGAAATATCCAATAAATGTCGTTCCACTTCATGATTGTGTCCCACTTGTTGTTGATTCTTCACAAGAAAATACAGTTTTATATCTTTATGTTTGAAGCCTGAAATGTGGCAAAAGGTCGCAAAGTTCAAGGGGGCCGAATACTTTCGCAAGGCACTGTATAAGCTATTTTTCAGTCTCTCGGTCCCCGCTTTGATTCATCTGTACTGACCTCGACCTTCTGGATGACAGCAGGGTGAACAGGCAAAGGCTCAGGTGGTTGTTGTCCTTGATTATCTTTTTGGCCTTCTTGTGACATTGGGTGGTGTAGGTGTCCCGGAGGGCAGGTAGTTTGCCCCCGGTGATGCGTTGTGCAGACCTCACTACCCTCTGGAGAGCCTTATGGTTGTGGGCGGAGCAGTTGCCGTACCAGGCGGTGATACAGCCCAACAGGATGCTCTCGATTGTGCATCTGTAGAAGTTTGTGAGTGCGTTTGGTGACAAGCCAAATTTCTTCAGCCTCCTGAGGTTGAAGAGGCGCTGCTGTGCCTTCTTCACAATGCTGTCTGTGTGGGTGGACCAATTCAGTTTATCCGTCATGTGTACGCCGAGGAACTTAAAACTTACTACCCTCTCCACTACTGTCCCGTCGATGTGCATAGGGGGGTGCTCACTCTGCTGTTTCCTGAAGTCCACAATCATCTCCTTTGTTTTGTTGACGTTGAGTGTGAGGTTATTTTCCTGACACCACACTCCGAGGGCCCTCACCTCCTCCCTGTAGGCCGTCTCGTCGTTGTTGGTAATCAAGCCTACCACTGTAGTGTCGTCCACAAACTTGATGATTGAGTTGGAGGTGTGCATGGCCATGCAGTCGTGGGTGAACAGGGAATACAGGAGAGGGCTCAGAACGCACCCTTGTGGGGCCCCAGTGTTGAGGATCAGCGGGGTGGAGATGTTGTTACCTTCCCTGACCACCTGGGGGCGGCCCGTCAGGAAGTCCAGTACCCAGTTGCACAGGGCGGGGTCGAGACCTAGGGTCTCGAGCTTGGTGACAAGTTTGGAGGGTACTATGGTATTAATAAATGCTGAGCGGCAGTTGATGAACAGCATTCTCACATAGGTATTCCTCTTGTCCAAATGGGTTATGGCAGTGTGCAGTGTGGTTGCGATTGTGTCGTCTGTGGACCTATTGGGCGGTAAGCAAATTGGAGTGGGTCTAGGGTGTCAGGTAGGGTGGAGGTGATATGGTCCTTGACTAGTCTCTCAAAGCACTTCATGATGACGGAAGTGAGTGCTACGAGGCGGTAGTCCTTTAGCTCAGTTACCTTAACTTTCTTGAGAACAGGGACAATGGTGGCCCTCTTGAAGCATGTGGGAACAGCACACTGGAATAGGGATTGATTGAATATGTCTGTATACACACCAGCTAGCTGGCCTGCGCATGCTCTGAGGACACGGCTAGGAATGCCGTCTGGGCCAGTAGCTTTGCGAGGATTAACACGTTTAAATGTTTTACTCATATTGGCTGCGGTGAAGGAGAGCCCGCATGTTTTGGTAGCGGGCCGTGTCAGTGGCACTGTATTGTCCTCAAAGTGGGCAAAAAAGTTAATTAGTCTGTCTGGGAGCAAGACATCCTGGTCCGCGACGGGGCTGTTTTTCTTTTTGTAATCTGTGATTGACTGTAGACCCTGCCACATACCTCTTGTGTCTGAGCCGTTGAATTGCGACTCTACTTTGTCTACTATACTGACGCTTAGCTTGTTTAATTGCCTTGCGGAGGGAATAGCTACACTGTTTGTATTCGGTCATGTTTCCGGGCACCTTGCCCTGGTTAAAAGCAGTGGTTGGCGCTTTCAGTTTCACGCGAATGCTGCCATCAATCCACGGTTTCTGGTTTGGGAATGTTTTAATCGTTGCTATGGGTACGACATCGTCAATGCACTTTATGAAACTGGGCTCCACGGCGGATACTGGGCTCCACGGCGGATACTGGGCTCCACGGCGGATACTGGGCTCCACGGCGGATACTGGGCTCAACGGCGGATGCTGGGCTCCACGGCGGATACTGGGCTCCACGGCGGATACTGGGCTCCACGGCGGATGCAATGAACTCGTTTTTATCAGAAAAGAACGTTGTTTAAAATTTCACGTGTCCAGCTTACTATCTACATGGATTTCAGAGCACTCTCGTATGAGTGTACAGGAGTAGTTTTGTCTACATCCTAGTTTGTCCCAGGGATGTCCTTTTCAGCTAAAATAGTGTCCATTTTTAATCAATGAGAATATGAATACATTTTACATGACCACTTAGTACTGACTTTTCAATATTACCCCCTCACAACCTTTGGGTTTGGGGTGTGTCGATCTGTTAAGTACGCCTCTAGGAAGAGTGAACGCAACACCCTACTACAACTCAACTCCCCGTGGAGTGAAAGAGGTATGGGACTGTAGGTGCGAGTAAGGATGACAAAGGCAGAAAATTGACAGTTTTACTGGGAACGGTCAATTTAGCACCACCTGCTGCGCAAACCAAAATACAGGGGGTGGTCCGCCCAGGTCTTACCTAGTGTGTATAGACAGTACAGGTTATGTATGCCCGCAGGCCTCTTGCCTAAGCACTCCCTAGGTGCCTTCTCCTTCCCCCCTGGGAACACCAGAAAAGTACAAAAAAGTTTAATAATCAATACAGTCCTTTGGACATAAACATACCTCCGCAGGACCGCTTCACAAAAACCTGTCTCTCAGCAAAAACCCTGTCTCTCAGCAAAAACCCTGTCTCTCAGCAAAACCCTGTCTCTCAGCAAAACTCTGTCTCTCAGCAAAAACCAACATAGGACATACTAATCATCTGTCTGAGAAACAACCAACATATGATTTAACCCTCAACTCTATCTGAGAAACAAACAACCCAGGATATAACCCTCAGCTCTATCTTAGAAACAACCAACCCAGGATATAACCCTCAGCTCTATCTTAGAAACAACTAACCCAAGATATAACCCTCATATAACCCTTCTGAGCAACAGAACACTGGAGAAGGTGTCTAATGGGATACCGCTGTATCCTGACAAGAGGGCGGGGTCAGCTCCAATTAGCAATGGGGCCGACCAATCAGATGCTTGGGGGAATTTCAGAAAGCCATCCTGAAACACACACACATACAAAACCACACAATCTTTCTTCTGCGCAACAAAGTCTGTAGAATTTCAGAGGTCCCCTACACGTTCAAATCAATCAAATCAAATGTTTTTAGTCACATGCGCCGAATAAAGCAGGTAGACTTTACCGTGAAATGCTTACCAGCCCTTTCTCAACAATGCAGAGTTAAAAAGGAAATATTAGCACAATAAAATAACAACATCGAGGCTACAGTTGAAGTCGTAAGTTTACATACACTTAGGTTGGAATCATTAAAACTCATTTTTCAACCACTCCACAAATTTCTTGTTAAAAAACTATAGTTTCGGTGAGGACATCTACTTTGTGCATGACACAAGTAATTTTGCCAACAATTGTTTACAGACAGATTATTTCACTAATAATTCACTGTATCACAATTCCAGTGGGTCAGAAGTTTACATACACTAAGTTGCCTGTACCTTTAAACAACTTGGAAAATTCCAAATTATGTTATGGCTTTAGAATCTTCTGATAGGCTAATTGAAATCATTTGAGTCAATTGGAGGTGTTCCTGTGGATGTATTTCAAGGCCTACCTTCAATCTCAGTGCCTCTTTGCTTGACGTCATGGGAAAATCTAGAGAAATCAGCCAAGACCTCAGAAAGAAAATCGTAGACCTCCAAAAGTCTGATTCATTCTTGGGAGCAATTTCCAAATGCCTGATGGTACCACGCTCATCTGTACAAACATTAGTACGTAAGTATAAACAACATGGGACCACGCAGCCATCATACCGCTCAGAAAGGAGATGTGTTCTGTCTCCTAAAGATGAACGTACTTTGGTGCGAAAAGGGCAAATCAATCCCAGAACAACAGCAAACGACCTTGTGAAGATGCCGGAGGAAACAGGTACAAAAGGATCTATATCCACAGTAAAACGAGTCCTATATATTGACATAACCTGAAAGGCCGCTCAGTAAGGAAGAAGCCACTGCTCCAAAACCGCCATAAAATAGCCAGACTACGGTTTGCAAATGCACATGGGAAAAGATCGTACTTTTTGGAGAAATGTCCTCTGGTCTGATAAAACAAAAATAGAACTGTTTGGCCATAATGACCATGGTTATGTTTGGAGGACAAAGGCGGAGGCTTTGAAGCATGGGGGTGGCAGCATCATGTTGTGGAGGTGCTTTGCTGCATGAGGGACTGGTGCACTTCACAAAATAAATGGGATCATGAGGAAGGAAAAATATGTGGATATATTGAAGCAACATCTCAAGACATCAGTCAGGAAGTTTCAAATTGGTCTTCCAAATGGACAATGACCCCAAGCATACTTCAAAAGTTGTGGCAAAATGGCTAAATAAGGACAACAACGTCAAGGTATTGGAGTGGCCATCACAAAGCCATGACCTCAATTCTACAGAAAATTTGTGGACTGAAAAAGCGTGTGTGAGCAAGGAGGCCTACAAACCTGACTCACTTACACCAGCTCTGCCAGGAGGAATGGGCCAAAATTCACCCAACTTATTGTGGGAAGCTTGTGGAAGGCTACCCGAAATGTTTGACCCAAGTTAAACAATTTAAAGGCAATGCTACCGAATACTAGTTGAGTGTATGTAAACTTCTGAACCACTAGGAATGTGATGAAAGAAATAAAAGCTGAAATAAATCATTCTCTCTACTATTATTCAGACATTTCACATTCTTAAAATAAATTAATGATCCTAACTGACCTAAGACAGGGAATTTTTACTGGGATTAAATGTCAGGAATTGTGAAAAACTGAGTTTAAATGTATTTGACTAAGGTGTATGTAAATTTCTGACTTCAACTGTATATACAAAAAGTACCGGTACCAAGTCAAGGTGCAGGGGTATTAGGTAATATGTACATGTAGGTAGAGGTAAAAGTAACTAGGCAATCAGGATAGATAATAAACAGAGTAGCAGCAGCGTATGTGAAAATGTTTTTACATGAGGCGTTTGTTGGAATGTCGTGAGTGTGTTGGTAGAGTCCAGTGAGTGTGTTGGTAGAGTCCAGTGAGTGTGTTGGTAGAGTCCAGTGAGTGTGTTGGTAGAGTCCAGTGAGTGTGCTGGTAGAGTCCAGTGAGTGTGCATAGAGCCAGTGCAAGAGAGTCAGATGCCAAGCAGTTTCCATACCAAACAATGATGCAGCCAGTCAAGTTGCTCTCAACGGTGCATCATTACTTATGATACACTTCTGCTCTTAGCAAAAGCACTGCTATTTTAGTTATCAGTTAAACTGACTATTCTCTCATTTATTTAATTTACTTGTTTCAGTCATTTGGTTTGGGTTTTCAGTTTAGTTGTCTAATAGTGGTGGAGCATATTATTCTGTTTTAATGTTACTGCTGAATAAGTATGATAAAAAACTAATCTGTGTTTTTTTACAGAGCTGAGATGTCCTTTGAAATATAAACTGTAGGAATAGGCCTATAGGGGAAATCAGTCACTGATGCAGACATGGTGGCATTGCAGGAATATCCGAATGCTGTGAACCAAAGGGTTGTGAGTTGAAATACCTGCTGAAGACATGTTGAATGATATCTTCTGTTTGAATAAACATACACAATGTAATCAAGTGTGTAAAAGTTGAAAACACAATGTTAAAATCACACAGAGACAGAGAGAGAGAGAGAGAGAGAGATATTGTTTGCAGATGAGGACTCCGTGTTAGCAAAAGCTAGCCACTAGCCTTGCGGTATGGTTTGTAGCTTTTGTGCATGGCCTGACAAATTTTGTCAAACTGTTTTTCAAAATGTGTTTTTCAGTGGTCAATACTTGCAGTCCATGTTCTCAGCAGACAGAGAGCTGTGGTAAAAGTGGCTAACTGGGGTGACTCGGTTCTGAACATAAGTCTGATGTGCTTCGTCAGAGCGAGGGGAAACCACAGAGGTTATACTAGTGGAACATGCATTGTGTGGCTTAGCAGGTTATTATTGTTTTTTATAAGGTTCAGTCTTATGGTCTGCTCTTTACACTGGTATAAGAATAGGTTAAATATACAGTTCCAGTCATAAGTTTGGACACAAATACTCATTCAACGGTTTTTCTTTATTTGGACTATTTTCTCCAATGTAGAATAATAGTGAAGACATCAAAACTATGAAATGATACATATGAAATCATGTAGTAACCAAAAAAGTCTGTATATTTTGTGTGTGAATATTTTATATTTGAGGTTCTTCAAAGTAGCCAAAGATGACAGTTTTGCACACTCTTGGCATTCTCTATGCCAGATTCACCTGGAATGCTTTTCCAACAGTCTTGAAGGAGTTCCCACATATGCTGAGCACTTGTTGGCTGCTTTTCCTTCACTCTGCGGTCCAACTCATCCAAAACCATCTCAATTGGGTTAAGGTCATGTCACGCCTGCTCCCTCCCCCCCTTCCTGGTGCCCGAAGGCGCCAGGCTCTCCAGCATTATGCACTCCTGCAACATCGTTACAAGTATCAGCGTATTATTGGACCCACCTGGACTCAATCTCCTGTTTATTACTTCCCCTATATTTGTCAGTTCCCCATCTCTGTTCCCCACTGCTGCATTAACATTGCTGCCATTTTGTTACCCGTGTGCTAACGCTGTTCCTGTCTTGTTCCTTGTCTGTTCCTCATTAAATGTTTGACTCCATGTACCTGCTTTTCGACTCCAGTGTCAGTCCTTACAGGTCGGGTGATTGTGGAAGCCAGGTCATCTGATGCAACACTCCATCACTCTCCTTCTTGGTAAAATAGCCCTTACACAACCTGGAGGTGTGTTGGGTCATTGTCTTTTCGATAAACGTTTTGAGATTGTGGAAATTACTTTAAGTACTTTTTCTAAATATTTAATTTAGGTGATTTAGGTGATATTTTGCAACATCATACTTTTTTTACTTAACTTTTTATATAGATGATTCATATCTGATGTACATATATGGAAATAAATACTTTCTTTTAAAGTTGGAAGCAGAAGTGCCTCTTTCAGGGAGGAATCAGCATGACCTCTATTCAAAGCAAAAAACACATCCAGGTTTCTAATTTTGCACTATTCCAGTTTACAACCTATTGCTTCAACCTCAGTTGTAGCCAAACTATCAAGATCAAGACAATGAAACGCCTTCCATTGCATCGTTTATTGTCTTTTCAGAAATAACTGATTTTGAAACATGTAGATAAGAAAATAGGACTGATACTTTGCATTGCAAGTACACTGTTTTAGCAAGCTGTGGCTAACTGATGTGAAAATGAAACGGTCTGATGCGCATCAACAGAGCAAGGCAAACCACAGAAGTTAAACTAGGCCCAGAGTGTAAAATGCATTGGGTACTTTAGCAGGTTAGAACTCTATATTTTATATAAAGTGGTTAATGAGTGTGCTTTGCAGAGTAGCTAAAAAAGAAACAGTACAACTTGCATATGAACAGCGTCCCGCAGCCACACCTATTAGTGTTTCTACAGCTCAGTAGCTCTGCCTGGCCTGTGATCAGCCTGCTCTTCATGGAGAGAAGAAGAAGTGTTATTATGTTGTTGACTGTACGTTTGTTTATCCCATGTGTCACTCTGTGTTGTTTTTGTCGCACTGCTTTGCTTTATCTTGGCCAGGTCGTAGTTGTAAATGAGAACTTGTTCTCAACTGGCCTACCTGGTTAAGTAATGGTGAAATAATGTATATATTTTTAAAAGTGAAAACATGAGTAGGACATGGAGGTGAGTTGACATTGTTTACAGTGTCTCTCGTTGTAAGCACAACATATTTTTTTACATTTCTCTGTTCAGTGAGTGAAACTTGTAGAATGTTTGAACCCATATGCTGTGGTTTCATGACTAGTTGGCCATTTCCCCATAGCAGGAAACAGAACTGTCTGAGCGTAATGACAACTACACATTCATTTCATGCCAAACGTTCTAGTTTACAAACATGTCCTCACCCCATACTCTGAGAGTTTTAACATCTACTGGTGGGCTTCCAATGTGGATGATGCTTCTTCACCTCTACATAAGCTATGGTAAGTAGGCTGAATAGTTTTTCTTGATAAGTCCAAAAATATTTTAAACAATAGTTTTTTGCGCATCTATTTTAAAGCATTGAAATGCTTTATTTTCAGTTGTTGCAGAAGACATCAGAGTAGTTGGACGAGTAGGAAACTCCATATTCCTTCACCCTAAAATGCACTTACATGCCAAGATCTCTGACATAAGATGGAAACATGATAATACAGATATGTTAATAGCTAGAAATGGTACGCTTGTTAATTTAATGGATAGGTGTGAGATCTTTCGAAATGGTTCACTGAAGTTTAATGAAGGACTGAAAAGAGACAGTGGAAATTATACTGTTCATCAATACAGTGAAAATGGAGGCCGTTTATCCGAGCGGCACATTGAGCTCAGTATTCTAGGTGAGTTGTTTGAAATTACACAATTCTTCAATTTGTCAGGGAAGTTTTAGCACAAACATACACGTCTATGTTGATTAAAGAGGCAATCTGAAATTCGACCAATAACAGTGTCCACCCAGCCATTGTTTTGGTAAACAGCTGAGGGATGGGGTTGTAAAAATGTATCCACTCTCAAATTCAGACTGAGCTATGGATGCACAATATCAAGATTATTGTTTAACAATGTTTTAAACTATACAGTCTGTTTACAATCACATTGTTTATAAACAATGGAGTAAAACAGGCTTATATATTGGTTTCTGGTGGGGTACAACAGTTGAACTAAGCTCTTAAATAATAGTCTTCAAGAATCAATGGGTATATCATTCATTTAAGTCCAAACATTGATGTACCCGCTTGCAAATTGCCCCTTTAATGTAATTTCAGTTTTTATTTTATTTTGGCTTTCGTTCATTTATTGTTAATTTATTTGCTTAATTTTGACTGAAAATAATATTCTCTGTTGTAGCTTGTTGATTGACTTTGCACTGTGTGAGTGTATATTTGTGTGACACGATTGATTTACATTTCAGAACCTGTTTCCAAACCAAAGGTGAGAACCTCCTGTACTTTTGATGGGAGAGTTGTTCTGACCTGCTCTGTTGATAAAGGAGACAGAGTTGTGATGATCTGGACCGAGCAGCCATTTGCCTGGACAGGGTCCAATCAGACCCTGAGCTCAGGTCCTGTTCTATTCCTGGACAGCCATACGCCTGGAAAGATGACCTGTGTGGCAATGAACAAAATAAGTGAGGAAGGCTTCAGCCCAGTTGTCCCAACATGCAGAGGTACAGTAACTCCTCATGGACTTTCTGCATACTATTGGTCCAGAACCGTTCTCTCTGGACAGTACAGTAGACCTGCCCATTACTTGTCCTTTAATTGAGTAGCACGGTATGTATTGAACCAAGCTTTGAAGGCACAAATATGAATCAGGGGATAGGGTACTACAGAACACAGTACCTTTTTAAAGATTCATGAATATATTTAGAATTAAACTGTGGCATTTGTTTCGGGAAAAGGTCACAGGTCAGCTGTGGCTGCATTTGGTCTCTTTGCATTTGCACTGACGACACTGGCCGTCGCCATTCTACATTTGAAGAAGAGGCGTCAGAAAAAGAGAAAAGGTCAAAGTCAGACTGAATGTAAGTATCTACTTTATGCGTTTTGTTGCATTTCTATGGAAAATTCACATGGTACATTCAAATGGAACATTTACATAGAACATTCACATGGAACATTCACATAGAACCTTCACATGGAACATTCCCATGGAACATTCACATAGAACAGTCACATAGAACATTCACATAGAAAATTCACATGGAACATTTACATGAAACATTCACATGGAACATTCACATGGAACATTCACATGGTACATTTACATGGAACATTCACATGGAACATTTACATGGAACATTCACATGGTACATTTACATGGAACATTCACATGGAACATTCACATGGAACATTTACATGGAACATTCACAAGGAACATTCACATGGAAAATTCACATGGAACATTTACATGAAACATTTACATGGAACATTCACATGGAACATTCACATGGAACATGTACATGGTACATTCACATGGAACATTCACATGGAACATTCACATGGAACATTCACATGGAACATTCCATTTCCCACACTGCACTGTTGTGTGTTTAGATGTGGAGGAGAACAACTACATTGAGATGCGTGGGGATTTATGCAACAAATGGCCACAGGAGGAGACCACAATCCACCTGGACCAAGACACCTCCCATTACGGTAACTCACAGTAGAGAATGACACACAGTACATACCTATAACAGTTTATTAAGTGATAGTTAAGACTTAAAGTTAGTGCATTCATCTTAAGGTGGTTGGTGAGACAACCACATATCACAGTCATTTCATCATAGTTTGTCTACAGTAACAAGTATTTTATTTTAACACCGCTTTCTGATTATGAATGTATATTGTGTACGATGTTGAAATTGTCTTTCCGCAGAATTCTGCAGACCTCTTGCACCTGCTTCCAGCCAGAGAAAGAGACGACTATCACTGGAGTTGAATGATATCTATGTATGAAGAACAATGTGTTAATGGCATTTCAATAGCATCGATTTGTTTTCCAATGTGAAGTATGCAACTACGCACCATAATTACTGATCATTTTTTACAATTCATTATGGTGTATTTCTGCGATAGATGTATTTTTGTTGCATAGTCGTAGAGCCTAGAGAAGCGACATATAGGGCATTATTTCACCTGTATTTTGATATTGTATCATACCCGTACTGACTTCATTATCAGACTGGACCACTAGGTGGAAGCATTACAGTATGATAAAGAAACAGGGTGACGAGAGGTGAGAAGAAACATCACAGGATTACTGTCATTACATCAATAGTTGTTTCAAAACATATGGACGCTGCTGGGACGACTGTAAATTATTCCATTTCAAACTGTTCTAGTTATTATTGTCTAATGTATGTTTAACTTCAAAATGTCCAGATAAAAGACTCCTGAGTGGCACAGTGGTCTAAGCCACTGTTTCTCAGTGCTAGAGGTGTTACTACAGACCCTGGTTTGATTCCAGGCTGTATCACAACCGGCTGTGATTGGGGGTAGCTATCTCTCCAGTAACAGGGTTGGAGTTAAAACCTACAGGAGGGTAGATCTCCAGGAACAGGGTTGGAGTTAAAACCTACAGGAGGGTAGCTCTCCAGGAACAGGGTTGGAGTTAAAACCTACAGGAGGGTAGCTGTCCAGGAACAGGGTTGGAGTTAAAACCTACAGGAGGGTCGATCTCCAGGAACAGGGTTGGATTTTAAACCTACAGGAGGGTAGATCTCCAGGAGCAGGGTTGGAGTTAAAACCTACAGGAAGGTAGATCTCCAGGAGCAGGGTTGGAGTTAAAACCTACAGGAAGGTAGATCTCCAGGAACAGGGTTGGAGTTAAAACCTACAGGAGGGTAGCTCTCCAGGAACAGGGTTGGAGTTAAAACCTACAGGAGGTTAGCTCTCCAGTAACAGGGTTGAAGTTAAAACCTACAGGAAGGTAGCTCTCCAGTAACAGGGTTGAAGTTAAAACCTACAGGAAGGTAGCTCTCCAGGAACAGGGTTGAAGTTAAAACCTACAGGAAGGTAGCTCTCCAGGAACAGGGTTGAAGTTAAAACCTACAGGAAGGTAGCTCTCCTGGAACAGGATTGGAGAGCCCTGGCACTACATCAGTGCAGTTTCATTACAAGTGATGTTAGAATGAAGAATGTAAATACATGTAAACATGTTTACTACACGTTTTTTTAAATTGTCAAATAGACTACATATACATACATATAATTGTTACATTTTTACTGTGTAAATTGCAATGTCAGCTTAGTAAATTGATTGTTTTTCAACCTAATCTTAGCCAAATTTCATTTATTCATACCATTGCTACTGGTAATCCTGAAGAAAACACTAGCATAATGTCACCTATCTACAGTATATAGTCAATTCCCCAATTGAATTTACATTTTGGCACACAAAGTGTCATTTAGCAGTGTACCAATGGCTCTAATCACAAATTGATTTTCATTGCGGATCTTAGTAAATAGGTACAAGGACTTTATTACAAAGTACGTTTTGAGAAGACCACATTCTTATCTTCTCAATGTAGTAAAGTACATATTTAGATTTATTTTGAACTAAAATAAATGTTTGGATAGTTAATGACATTTGCAGGTAATTTTTTCATGAAATAACTATGTAAATAATTAGTAGCTTAACTAGTTCACATCAATTGTAATAATAAAAGTACATTTACTCATTTCAAAACACATTATCCGAATGGGTTATTCTAAAATTGGAATAAAAAAAAACATTAAGGTATTTCAAATGTATTTCCCTTGATCTTCAATAGACTTGTGTAATAAAGAAGGACGTACGTGTATTCTGCACAGAAATAAATGATGATCTAATAGGGTGCAGATAATGCTGTAGAAATAGCTAAGGTCATTGTAAATTCCAAATCTCAGGAAATATTTAAAGTTGAGAAATAGTTGCTAAATATTTTTCTAAATATATGCACCATAAAGTACCTACTTAACTGGCTAGTGTTTTGGTAAATAAGCAATCAGTACTCCATTTTAATATATCATTTTTGGTATGATGTAAAAAGTAACTAATTATATCCAAAGCAATGAATAATGATGTTTATATTTGGATTGTTACCATTTGGGTTGTCTGCTTTGTAACAGACTGTAAAACCTGATTCCTCTAAGTAGGAAATGGACCTAGAACTCTCCCAGTTCCTCTTACTGTCACATAACAACCAATTAAACCTCATTGGACACCCAAGAGATGTCTGCATCTGTCACAGTAGCCTTATCGACATGGGTAAGCTACCGTCCTGTAGGTTTTAACACCTAAAATGTAGACATAACGAGTCAAGTTACAGACCACATTGCTAGGCCTAAGACATAACAAGTCAGGTTAGAGACAATGTAGATAGGCCTAAGACCCCTAGACATAACGAGTCAAGTTACAGACCACATTGCTAGGCCTAAGACATAACAAGTCATGTTACAGACCATGTAGATAGGCCTAAGACCCCTAGACATAACGAGTCAGGTTACAGACCATGTAGCTAGGCCTAAGACCCCTAGACATAACGAGTCAGGTTACAGACCATGTAGCTAGGCCTAAGACCCCTAGACATAACGAGTCAGGATACAGACCATGTAGCTAGGACCCCTAGATACTGTATAACAAGTCAGGTTACAGACCATGTAGATAGGCCAAAGACCCCTAGACATAACGAGTCAGGATACAGAGCATGTAGCTAGGACCCCTAGATACTGTATAACAAGTCAGGTTACAGACCATGTAGATAGGCCAAAGACCCCTAGACATAACGAGTCAGGATACAGACCATGTAGCTAGGACCCCTAGATACTGTATAACAAGTCAGGTTACAGACCATGTAGCTCAGACCCCTAGACACTGTATAACAAGTCATGTTAAAGACCATGTAGATAGGCCTAAGACCCCTATACATAACGAGTCAGGATACAGACCATGTAGCTAGGCCTAAGACCCCTAGACATAACGAGTCAGGATACAGACCATGTAGCTAGGACCCCTAGATACTGTATAACAAGTCAGGTTACAGACCATGTAGATAGGCCTAAGACCCCTGGACATAACGAGTCAGGATACAGACCATGTAGATAGGCCAAAGACCCCTATACATAACGAGTCAGGTTACAGACCATGTAGATAGGCCTAAGACCCCTGGACATAACGAGTCATGTTAAAGACCATGTAGATAGGCCAAAGACCCCTATACATAACGAGTCAGGATACAGACCATGTAGCTAGGCCTAAGACCCCTAGACATAACGAGTCAGGTTACAGACCATGTAGATAGGCCAAAGACCCCTAGACATAACGAGTCAGGATACAGACCATGTAGATAGGCCTAAGACCCCTAGACATAACGAGTCAGGTTACAGACCATGTAGATAGGCCTAAGACCCCTAGACATAACGAGTCAGGATACAGACCATGTAGATAGGCCTAAGACCCCTAGACATAACGAGTCAGGATACAGACCATGTAGATAGGCCTAAGACCCCTAGACATAACGAGTCAGGATACAGACCATGTAGACAGGCCTAAGACCCCTAGACATAACGAGTCAGGATACAGACCATGTAGATAGGCCTAAGACCCCTATACATAACGAGTCAGGATACAGACCATAGATAGGCCTAAGACCCCTAGACAAGAGTCAGGTTACAGACCATGTAGACAAAGATAGACATAACGAGTCAGGATACAGACCATGTAGATAGGCCAAAGACCCCTAGACATAACGAGTCAGGATACAGACAATGTAGCTAGGACCCCTAGATACTGTATAACAAGTCATGTTACAGACCATGTAGCTAGGACCCTAGATACTGTATAACAAGTCATGTTACAGACCATGTAGCTAGGCCTAAGACCCCTGGACATAACGAGTCAGGTTATAGACCATGTAGCTAGGCCTAAGACCCCTGGACATAACGAGTCAGGTTACAGACCATGTAGATAGGCCTAAGACCCCTAGACATAACGAGTCAGGATACAGACCATGTAGATAGGACCCCTAGATACTGTATAACAAGTCATGTTACAGACCATGTAGATAGGCCAAAGACCCCTAGACATAACGAGTCAGGATACAGACCATGTAGATAGGACCCCTAGATACTGTATAACAAGTCAGGTTACAGACCATGTAGATAGGCCTAAGACCCCTAGATACTGTATTACATGTCATGTTACAGACCATGTAACTAGGCCTGAGACCCCTAGACATAACGAGTCAGGTTATAGATCATGTAGCAAATCAAATCAAATCAAATCAAATTTATTTATATAGCCCTTCGTACATCAGCTGATATCTCAAAGTGCTGTACAGAAACCCAGCCTAAAACCCCAAACAGCAAACAATGCAGGTGTAAAAGCACGGTGGCTAGGAAAAACTCCCTAGAAAGGCCAAAACCTAGGAAGAAACCTATAGAGGAACCAGGCTATGTGGGGTGGCCAGTCCTCTTCTGGCTGTGCCGGGTAGAGATTATAACAGAACATGACCAAGATGTTCAAATGTTCATAAATGACCAGCATGGTCGAATAATAATAAGGCAGAACAGTTGAAACTGGAGCAGCAGCACAGTCAGGTGGACTGGGGACAGTAAGGAGTC